>NC_090235.1:34685990-34985990 GCF_024489055.1 Chanodichthys erythropterus
GGAAAACAGCGAACAGTGGGCGACATGCATGTGAGTGAGTAAATACAGGATAATTATGACAAAATCATGTAAAAGTATCACACTTCCTACTGCCAACAGGTGGCGCTATGGCTTACTGAATATTTTCATATAGATGTCTTTAGGCCAGGACTCTTATCACACATGTGAGTTACAACAGTTTCCTCTTTCATGGCGAAACATCAGACTTTGTCAGGCTGATACGGACACTTCAGCAAAAACTCAAGATCTTTGATATTTAACATCTCAAAGGCCTTAAGATTAGACTGGCCATATATGATGTGCTTCTGGTTTAATCTCAATGAGGAGTTAATCACAGTGTAAAACATGTCATTTCCTGTTGCCCCCAGGTGGCGCTATGACTGTAACTGAATATTGTCATATAGATGTCTTCAGGTCATGACTCTAATAAAACATGTGACGTTTGGGATCAGACATTGATCAGACATTGTATGCCCGAGTTACAACAACTTCCTGTTTCATGGTGAAACATCGAACTTTGCCAGGCCGCCACGGACACGCCCTTCAGCGAAAACTCTAGATCTTCGCAATTTAACGTCACAAAGGCCTTTAGATTAGACTGACCAAATATGATGTTGATCTGATTAAAGCTCTAGGAGGAGTTTGTTAAAGTACAACGTCTGGAAATGGCAAAAATTGCACAAATTTTGCAAAGAAAATTCTAAATATCTGACTTCCTGTTGGTTTTCAGATTTCACTCCAACGTTTTTGTAGGTATTGGGCTGTTAGATGTGTGTACCAAATTTCATACCTGTACGTGAAACGTAGTGTCAGGGGCACTTCGTTGAAATTATTTAGGTGGCGCTATTGAGCCATTTTGCCACACTTAATTCTGAAACCCATATCAGACGTAAATTTTCACCACTTCTGACGCATCTGCAAAGTTTCATGAGTTTTCGAGTATGTTTCAGCCCTCAAAAAAGTGATTCACCTTACATGGCGAAACATCAGACTTTGTCAGTCTGCCACAGACACACCCTTCAACGAAAACTCAAGATCTTTGCAATTTAACATCTCAAAGGCCTTAAGATTAGACTGACAACATATGATGTTGATCTGGTTTAATCTCTATGAGGAGTTAATCACAGTGTAAAACATGTCATTTCCTGTTGCTCCCAGGTGGCGCTATGACTGTAACTGAATATTGTTATGAAGATGTCTTCAGGTCAGGACTCTAATAAAACATGTGACGTTTGGGGCAGATCAGACATTGTATGCCCGAGTTACAACAACTTCCTGTTTCATGGCAAAACATCAAACTTTGCCAGGCCGCCACGGACACACCCTTCAGCGAAAACTCTAGATCTTCGCAATTTAACGTCTCAAAGGCCTTTAGATTAGACTGACCAAATATGATGTTGATCTGATTAAAGCTCTAGGAGGAGTTCGTTAAAGTACAACATGTGGAAATGGCAAAAACTGCACAAATTTTGTAGAGAAAATTCAAAATATCTCACTTCCTGTTGGGTTTACAAACTTTGCACACAGGGGCTTTTTTGTAGGTATTGCGCGGTTACATCTGTCTACCAAATTTCATAACTACGTGAAACGTAGAACGAAGGGCGCTTAATTGAAATTTTGTGGGTGGCGCTATCGAGCCATTTTGCCACACCTAATTCTGAAACCCATATCAGATGTAAATTTTCACCACTTCTGACGCGTGTGCAAAGTTTCATGAGTTTTTGAGAACGTTTAGGCCCTCAAAAATGCGATTCATTTTGGAGAAGAAGAATAATTGGCTGAGCAATTACAATAGGGTCCTCACACCATCGGTGCTCGGGCCCTAATAAGAATTCTGATTCTGTCACATGGAGTTATTAGCTAAGGTAAAGTTGCTTATTATAGCGCAACCTTGTGGCTGATTTTCACAAATTTTTAATGGTTTGATTCTCTCAAGCCTGCATTCGATCAAAGAATATACACGGCCTAGGAGTTCGAAAATGTAGATTTTTGATCAAATTCGAAATGGCTGAAAAATTATGTGGGCGGAAAGGAAATTGGAGATATGACTCAATGATTCTGGCTGGAAAATAATTTTGTTTCTAGCCCTTATGGTTCCAATGTTATGATCCAAAATGAAAATTGCCTTATTATAGCGCCACCTACTGTCAGAATACAGGAAGAGGAAGAAGGTTACCAGTACCTTCAGTACGTTGGCCCCTAAAAACAACGGAATCGGTAAACTATGCAGGTCAGTTCATTAAATGTACAATATGTAAAATTTTCTGTCCGCTAGAGGTCGCTAGAGGCCTATTCAAAACAAAGGTGTAGCTTGATGACGCCTAGTTTGAGCGCGGAATCTTGGGACATGTGGTCTTAACCTCCGGTGGAAAATAATTGGGATAGGACTCGGGCAGAAATCATGTTCATGGATGAGATTATTAACGTTACTGTAGTATGAAGCAGAGCAGGGCTGAGTGTTGTGGGAGCTGAACAAGGCCGCTGGAGCGATTGCGCAACACAAGCCTCGCGAGTAGCGGAACTTTTATTATGCGGAAAGTTTTTCCGTTTTTTCCGGAAAGTTTTTTCAGCGGAACTTTCTCCGGTCATGAGTATGAGGTAACGTAGCGCTGTTTATCATATTAGATATATTTGACTGTGTTGAAAATGTTATAACGTTACTCTGTGCGTTCACTTAGCGGCTGCTGTGAGACACTGTTGCACACTGCAGTAAGATAGATCGATTTTAGAATATTAAATGCTGGTTGGCTTGTGTTGATAAGTGGCATAAAATGCTGTATTACTGTTACTAAAAATAAAGCTGCATCTGATTATGCTATGTTAGCTACTTGACAAAATAGTGTTTTTCTCTGAGGCATGGTAATGGTACTCGCAAAAATCAAGAAAACTAGATTTAAACAATAAGATTGTTTTAAGCTATATAACAACAATTAGTTTTCTGTCAATAAATATATCAAAACAGTTGTTCCCTTGTCTATTAAAACATATAATATATTAAAGCATCTTTGGTTTCTACAAAATGAAACCGGAAACCGAGGATAATGCGGGTATGACGCAAAGATTTACAAATAGTTGGAAACATTTGGGATATTGTAAGTACTCAAGTGAACAAAATATATAACACTGGCCTAGTGGTTTTTTTGGATATTTTACTTCAAAATTCTTACATATTGTGCCTTTAACTGCATTAAGTATGGAACGAACTACAAATCCCACAATCCTTATCGACACCCGGTAATTACCCAGTATTCCCCGCGACTGTGCAAAATGGCGGCGAATGCAAGCACAAACACAGCTGTCTTTGACTGCCCGTCATGGTGAGATGAGAAGCTAATTACATTATTATTGCAATTAAAAAACATGCATGCATGTTTGTGGAGCGGATGAGTGAATTATGGCTGCATAAATAAAAACAATGCAACTCACTCCTATATGATCTTACAGGCGCGGACAGTAACTCAATGCACAGCAGCATATAAAATCACTCAGCATGTCTGCATTACATTATGCTATTAAAATATTTTTAGTCCCTTTTATATCTGATTTATGGTATATATAAATGCAGGGATATAATCTAGTGGTGCATTGCCGATTCCGGTGTTTAGTGTCGAATAAAGTTCATAGGTCTCATCAAACATACAGAATAATTTGCCTTTATTCCACTTTAATATTGTAATTTATTAATATATACAGTACATCGATCTTACAAATAAATGCACACATGCATTTGTGCATAGAGCATATAGAAATAACTCTCTCTCTAAACTAAATATGAAAGGTCTAACAGAGCAAAGAATGAATGAATTTTGTCCCATTGATTGTTTGATTTAATTTAAACTCAGGGCAGGAAAACCTCCACCCGGACTCCATCTGGACGTGGTTAAAGGAGACAAATTAATAGAGGTAAGACTGTTAACTGAGTATAGTGGAAAATTAGTTATTATGACTCATGAAATTTGACGTGGTCGGCTTGTTTCCCCATTATATAAATATACATATATTCTGCTGAGTCAGTAAGTGTTGGAAAATAAACAAAAAGGTTCCAAAAGCTTGGAAAATTTAGGAAATACATTGGTGAAAATGTGTTGAAAACAATTTAAACTTCTGTCATCATTTACTCATCTTCATGTTGTTTCAAAACTGTATAACTCATTTTTTCTGTGAAACAAAAAAGAAGACGTTTTGAGAGAACTGTTTGGTTACCAACATGTTTCAAAATATCTTATTTTGTGTTCCACAGAAGAAAGTAAGTAAATCTGGTTTGGAATGACAAGAAGGTGAGTAAGTGATGACAGAATTTTCATTTTTTTGGGGAACTATCAGCCCTCTCTGCACTGTACTGTCAATTTGAACTTTACTGAATTCTGACCCCGTTATTTTGTGTCAAACTCATTTGAATATTGTAGGTTTCATATTGTCTTATGTCTTAATAACCCAGACTATACACCCTCCTTGTCATCTGCAGAAATTGATCATTGATGAGAAGAAGTTCTATCTGTTTGGAAGGAACCCAGACCAATGCGATTTTACGATAGACCACCAGTCATGCTCGCGTGTCCACGCGGCGCTGGTCTACCACAGACACCTTAAGAGGGTCTTTCTCATTGACCTCAACAGCAGTGAGTGCAGCTCTGCAGGGGCCAGTTGTTCAAAAAGTTTAATCTGGATCAGAATGATCTGGATTTGGAAATCCCATGTTTTGCTATCCAGGATCAGGTAATCCATTTTACTTTTGTGCTGGTTTTTCAAAGCAAAATTGGATTGGATCACACTGATCCAGATATACACTTTTTTTTTTTCAGATTCCAAATCTGGAATACTAGTGCTCTAGAGAGCCCCTAAAGGGACATGGTGATAGAACAAATATGAGAAATTTGTTTGATATTTAAAGCAGTTTGGGGATTATTTTATGGCACCAAAATCTCTTTTTTACTTTACAGTTGGCTATCGAAAGGCTAAATATGTAGCCCTAATTTATTATTTTAACAGTTAAACTAATCAAGAGCAAAATAAAAAATGTGTGTGTATGTGTATGTATATTAAATGATAAAAAAGTTGTATTTTTTTACCAGTTTCCCAATTTTATCAGTATCCCAATCAGAATCCTTTTTTTCAACCCATTTTCAAGATTTGATCCAATCCGATAGCCGAAATCCGATCAGATTACTTTTGAACAACTGGCCCCATAAGACACAAATTTAACAAATTCTGAACAGAATTGATTAGCTTTAATTTTAATTAGATTAATTTTGATTTATCTTTGTTTAGCTCATGGCACATTTCTGGGCAGAATTCGCCTTGAGCCCCACAAACCCCAGCAGGTGCCGATCGACTCGACCATGTCATTTGGGGCGTCCACACGAGTGTACACGCTGAGAGAGAAGCCTCAGACACAAAGCAGTTCGGCTGCAGGAGACAGTAAAGGAGTAGAGGATGAGGAACTCAAGGGATTGCTGGGACTGCCAGAGGAAGAGACAGAGCTAGAGGTATGTGTGTCTGTGTGAGGTCATACAGCTGACCTCATGGTAAATAATGCTTTTTATTGGTCAGACTATTACTAATAGAGTGGTGCGGGTATGACGTCACTTTGTTGGCCAACTTTTGGATTATCGCAAAAAACAAGCTCTGTGGTCAACAAAAGATTTTGATACTTGCACATTTTGTTCATCAAGATCATTTTCACAGATGAACACAACTTTTATGAATTTTGAAGCCTAAATGCAGTCACCAGAAGTAAAAAGCTAAAGGTAGGCTATAAACGAATTACACTGTAGTCGCACGATTTCAACATCACCATCGCTAAGCTTCCGACAACTCTTAAAGTTTTTATTTACATTTTCCCAAGTTTCGTTCACTTTGCAGTGCTTTATAGCAGCAAATTAAAGGTGCCCTAGAACCAGTTTTAACAAGATTTAATAAGTCTAAGGTGTCCCCTGAACGTGTCTGTGAAGTTTCAGCTCAAAATACCCCATAGATTTTTTTTAATTAATTTTTTTAATTGCCTATTTTGAGCCATAATCATATATGCACCGTTTCAGTGCGCAGCCCTGGAACACTCCACTTTTTTTGAAAATAGGCTAATTTTCCACCTCAGCAAAGTTCCTTGATTTTTACGCCTGAATGAGAGTATAGTTCCTAGCCATATCAGCCTAGAAAATCACAACTTTTTATTTTCCGTCGGTCTTAGTACATGATTTAACTACAGAAGAGTCAAGTTTTAAATAGGAAAAATATCAAAACTATTTGGTCATTTTTAAGCGCGATGCTAACGGTCTAATCAGATTCAATGAACTATGCTAAGCTATGCTAAAAGTGGTACCGCCAGAACCGGAGATCGGCTGAATGGATTCAAAAACGGTAAAACTCAACTGTTTAACTCTAGGGGAGTTGGAAAATTAGCCTATTTTCTAAAAAAGTGGAGTGTTCCTTTAAATCTAGTGCTCCCCCGCCCCCGAGCTCTCGACTGCCTTAACCAGCATAAACAAAGTTCACACAGCTAATATAACCCTCAAAATGGATCTTTACAAAGTGTTCGTCATTCATGCTGCATGCATGCATCGTTTCCTGTGAGTATAGTATTTATTTGGACGTTTACATTTGATTCTGAATGAGTTTGAGGCTGTGCTCCGTGGCTAATGGGCTAAAGTTAACATTACACACTGTTGGAGAGATTTATAAAGAATGAAGTTGTGTTTATGAATTATACAGACTGCAAGTGTTTAAAAATGAAAATAGCGACAACTCTCTTGTCTCCTTGAATGCGGTAAGAAACGATGGTAACTTTAACCACATTTAACAGTACATTAGCAACATGCTAACGAAACATTTAGAAAGACAATTTAAAAATATCATGTTATCATGGATCATGTCAGTTATTTTTGCTCCATCTGCCATTTTTCGCTATTGTTCTTGCTTGCTTACCTAGTCTGATTATTCAGCTGTGCACATCCAGACGTTTTGCCTTTGTGTAATGCCTTGAACATGGGCTGGAATATGCAAATATTGGGGTCATACATATTAATGATCCCGACTGTTACGTAACAGTGTTATAACGGTGTTATGTTGAGATTTGCCTGATCTTTTAAACAAATGAGATTTACATAAGGAGGAGGAAACAACGGTGTTTGAGACTCACTGTATGTCATTTCCATGTACTGAACTCTTGTTATTCAACTATGGTGAGGTAAATTTAATTTTTCATTCGATGGCACCTTTAATAAAAAAAAACCACTAAATTAAAAATTTCTAAAAGTCAATGGTTTGGCTATGTCTATTAAACCTTTTGACAAGTATGATCACAGAGAATGTCTATTGTGAAATCTACGGTGATGCTGCCATTGACACTGAGAAAGCAATTGTCAACATGAAACTGCTTCAACCACGTATCATTATTTCTGTCTTTTACAATAATTCATATTATCATAGAAGTACTGGAATAAAGTTTATAGTTCGGATATAAACACTGACTTATTTTCAAACACACTTTGAAAGTAACTTGATGCTTCAAATAAAGATTGCATCAATTACATCGTTATGCCAGTAGGTGGCAACAAGTGACTTAAACATTTTTTTGTCATTGAATCATTCATTCAAACTGATTTTTTTGATGGTTTTCTGAATGTCCACCCCTCCCCCCTTACTGAACAGAACCTTACTGAATTCAACACGGCTCATAACAAACGCATTTCTACACTAACCATCGAGGAAGGAAACCTGGAGATCCAGAGACCCAAGAGGAAAAGGAGAAGCTCACGAGTGTCTTTCAGTGAAGAAGAGGAGATCATAAACCCAGGTACACAGACAACTACACATAGAATGCAAATATAAATGTAGATTACTGTTCAAAAGTTTGGGCCCAGTAAGATTTTTTTGTTTGTTTTTGGAAAAAAATGAATACTTTTATTCAGCAAGGATTCATTAAATTTAGCAGAAGTGATATTAAAAACATTTTGTAATATTACTAAATATTAAAACATTTCTTCTCATGTTCATTCATGTTTATCTGCTCTGCAATGTATTTTTCACTGCGTGTGGCGTGACAGCGCCATGGCAAGCAACAGTAACTAAGGGGGGTGGGTCTTTGCGATTGGTCAATTAAGATATTTTTGATAAAATCTGATGGCTCAGTGAGGATTCCATTGACAGCAAGATAATTAACACTTTCAGATGCCCAGAAAGCTACTAAAGACATATTTAAAACAGTTCATATGACTACAGTGGTCCAACCTTAATGTTATAATGCTATGAAGCGACGAGAATACTTTTTGTACACCAAAAAAAAATAAAAATAATGACTTTATTCAACAATATCTAGTGATGGGCGATTTCAAAACACTGCTTCATGAAGCTTTGAAGCTTTACAAATCTTTTGTTTCGAATCAGTGGTTTGGAGCGTGTATTAAACTGTTTTCATTTATGTCATAAGTGTTTCGAAACATTTCGAAATTTCAATGGTTCACGTGACTGTATAACTAACCAAACAGTTGATGGACCCCATTGCATTTCATAGTATAAATAAATAAATAAATAAATACTAAAATACTTTGTTACTGTCCACCACTGCTAATATTCCATTCTGAGCACTTTGTTTCCATCTCTTTGGAATGGCTTAATCTTTACACACTCTCTTCTCCCATTCTTTGTTCATGTTGTGACTTTTGTTAAATATCTCTCCTCTTTCCACAGAGGATGTGGACCCTTCGGTAGGACGCTTCAGAAACATGGTACAGACAGCTGTGGTTCCTATTAAGGTACAATCATTGGCCTGCTGGTTTGCTTCATTGTTTTAGCTTTTCGTCATCGATTTTAATGGATTTGAGAACAGCCCTTCTATCAATACAATTTAAGTTGTTTCACAAACAGGAAACTGTATAATGTGGGAGTAATGGCTTCTAAAAGGCTTCCTCATAGTCTGACTCGTCAAATCTGACTCCTAATGTAAAGACATCTGACCTTGGATGTCTTTAGTACTCTGTCTTTAGAACTTTGTCTTTCTTTGCAATAGCTTCTTTGCTTTTCATGCAGGCAGGGCAGTTACAGAACTTTTTTTTTTCTGTACCGCAGAAAAAGAAACTGGAAGGCCACAGCACGCTGGGATTGGATGAAAGTGTAGCACGTCGGTTACAGAACTTCCCCCTCAGTGCTGGGCTCTACGGTGATCTGCCGCCCACCAGTCACGAGGCAGGACAAGGGGGCGGAGGTCAGGGAGGAGGGTCATCTGCCATCATGGGCGGGATGCCCTTGCCCTTCCCCAACCCCGCCCCAGAGATTGATCTCTCGCCCACAACAGTTCAGCCCCCCGCTATGTTGAACCCCACCCCCGCTCCTGGACCCTATTCAGCCGAACCCCTCAACGAGCCTCGCAAGAAAAAATATGCCAAGGAGGCGTGGCCTGGGAAAAAGCCCACCCCCTCCCTGCTGATTTAACATGCCGTTTTACTACGCAACAGGATACATACAGTCAACATATGACAGATTTGAAGATTACATCTTGGAGTTCATTTGAAGTTATTGGTTCCAAACTTCATATTTGCAGCATTTCTGATACAAACTTTAAATACATAATTCTACCTGTTGCTGAGGCATTATTGTGGGGGTTACTCATGGTGTGGCGTCTGAAGTTGACACTATAAACTCTCGAGGAGAGCGAATATCGCAAAGAAATATTTAGTTCATATTCCACCTCAAAATTTGTAAAGAAAAAAATTCTAATTGAGATTATATAGGTGCTGGTCATATAATTAGAATATCGTGAAAAAGTTCATTTTTTATTGTAAATTATTTAAAAAAAATGAAACTTTCATTTATACTAGATTCCCTACATGTAAAGTAAAACATTTCAACAATTTTTTTTATTTTTTTTTTAATTTGTTGATTAGTGCGTACAGCTAATGAAAGTCCAAAATCCAGTATCTAAAAATATTAGAATATTTACATTTGAGTTTTATTAAATAACCATCCCTACAGTATAAATTCCGGGTATCTCTTGTTCTTTGAAACCACACTAATGGGGAAGACTGCTGACTTGGCAATGGTCCAGGAAACAATCACCCTCCACAAAGAGAGTAAGTCACAGATGGTCATTACTGAATGTGGTGGCTGTTTACAGAGTGATGTATCAAAGCATATTAAATGCAAAGTTGACTAGAAGGAAGAAATTGGGTAGGCAAAGGTGCACAAGCAACAGGGATGTCCACAAGCTTGAGAATACTGTCAAGTAAAGCCGATTCAGACACTTGGGAGAGCTTCACATTGAGTCAAATGAAGCCGGAGTCAGCGCATCAAGAGTCACCACACTCAGACATCTTCAGGAAAAGGACTACCAAGCCACTTCTGAAACAGAAACAACGTCAGAAGCATCTTACCTGGGCTAAGGAGAAAAAGAACTGGACAGTGAACAGTGGTCGAAAGTCCTCTTTTTTTCAGATAAAAGTAAATTTTGCATTTCATGTTGAAATCATCGTCCCAGAGTCTGAAGAAAGACTGGAGAGGCACAGAATCCAAGCTGCTTGAAGTCTAGTGGGAAGTTTCTGAAGTTAGTAATGATTTGGGGGGCCGTGACATCTGCTGGTGTTGGTCCATTGTGTTTTATCAAGTGCAAAGTCAATGCAGCCATCTTACAGGAGATTTTGGAGCACTTTATGCTTCCATCTGCTGACAAGCTTTATGAAGATGCTGATTTCCTTTTCCAGCAGAACTTTAGCACCTGCCCACAGTGCAAAAACCACTTCCAAGTGGTTTGCTGACCATGATATTACTGTGCTTTATTGGCCAGCCAACATGCCTGACCCCTGAATCTATGGGATATTTTCAAGAGAAAGATGAGAAACAGTCGATCCAACAATATACAGATGATCTGAAGGCTCATTAGTGCCTCAGCAGTGCCACAGGCTGATCACTTCCATGCCACACTTCACTGATGCTGTAATTTGTGCTAGGAATAAGTCATTTGCTGTAATATGTGCTGCCAACCAAGTATTGAGTGTACAAATGAACATACTTTAAAGAACTTGAACTTTTCTGTTTTGAAAATCAATTTTTTGATTGATCTTAGGAAATATTCTAATATTTTGAGATACTGGATTTTGGACTTTCATGAGCTCTAATCATCAAAATTAAAAAAAAAAAAAAAAAAAAAACTTTTGAAATGTTTTACTTTACATGTAGGGAATCTAGAATATATGAAAGTTTAATTTTTTAAAATAATTTACAATAAAAAAAATGAACTTTTTCACAATATTCTAATTATATGACCAGCACCTGTATATTGCATAAGAATGAAGCTCGTTAATTTAATTAAGTTTTTTTTGCATTGTGACATTTTCTTCAGAAGAACATTTGTGTCCCCGAATTAACATTAATTAAAATCGTACTGTCTGGAATTATTATTTTAATTGTATACAATTTATCAGAAATGGCAGTAAAAGCAGTACAAGGAAAACTACCATGCTAAAAACATTAGTGAGAATGTTTGGAGAAAGTGTTTAATTGTGAAAATTTCATAATGCAAAGAAATTTTAATGGTTTTAATCTTTCATTTTCTTCATGCTAAATTTAATAACCCAAACATGTTTTTGATTTTTCATGAGGTTTACCTGGCCAACATGTCATTGTACACAACCAGTCAAAAGTTTGGAATGAATTTATTGCTTTTGAAAGAAGTCTCTTATGCTCACCATGGCTGCATTTATGTGATCAAAAAAATATAGTGAAAATAGTAACAGTACTGTGAGATATTAGTAATGGCCGCTGAAAATCCAGCTTGTCGTCACAACAACATATTACATTTTAAAATATAAACAAATAGAAAACAGTTCTTTTCAATTGAAATAATATTACAAAATATCGCTGTGTGTATTTGATTAATTAAATTCAGTCTTGCTGAGCATAAGAAATTCTTTCAAAAATATTTAAAGTTTATTATTTATTATTTATTCCAAACTTTTGACAGATTATTATTACTAGCACCTCGTATTATATGTTGATTGTTTCAGGCTTTCCTGAGATAAACATCGAACAAATACAGAAGGAAAGCTTGGTCCAGATTCAGTAGATATGAGGAGGTTGTTTGGGTTAATGCGTTCTATCTCTCAGCAGTTGACGGCGTGCAGCAACCACTGCGTTTTAACGACAACATGTATTTAATACATAGATTTTGCTTAAAAAAAAAAAAAAAAAGCCTAAGAGTTTATTCCCTGGGCAAACCTGCTCAGAATTTGCAATTGTACTTTCATTTAAGTTATTAAAATTACGTTTTCATAATACTTATTTGAAGTACAAACCAAACCAAATGTTACACTAAATGTAAGGCTATAGGAATTAAGTCTGTCGGTTTGAGCGACGTGTTTAATCTATTTCACTGTTATGAGCCAGATTGTCTTATAGGACATATTTTATGAAATGGTTCAGAATACTGAGGTTGTGTAGCCTGTACATTGGTTTAGAGAGAAGTACAAACTCAACATCAAACTGAGGAAGAGAGAATAGAGAATAGAAACGCTGGGAGTTGCCTTGTAATGTGAACTGTTTTGTTAACGTTTTTATATATATTTTTTATATCTTCTGAATGTGATGGACTTGTGAGTGAAAAGCACAGATGAAAAAGACTAAACATGAAAAGATGAAAGGAATTCCTGTTGTTTTTGGATTATTTGTCTAATAAACAGTATTCCTTGCCCTTAACATGCTGATGTGCAATGATAATAGATGTTTTTTGTTTTTTTTCTCCTTCAAGGGCTATGTAGTATTCAGAAACCCTTGTTTCTGTCAACTAGCAGTTAGCCAAGGGGAAACCAGTTTTACTTTTCGGTATCAAATTAGACCAATCTACATTTTTATGTAACTTACTTAAAGTTATGAATAGCCTTAAAGAAAAAAGATGAATACTTGTAAGACTAGTTTAGCAGCAACCGGCCTCAGTGGCTGTTAAAGGGATCTTTTTTTTTTTCCAATTTGAATTATTTTATTCTGCTAAACACAAAATAAGATATTTTGAAGAATGTCAGCAGCCAAACAGTTGATGGGCCCCATTGATTTCTGTAGTTTTTCTTTTTTCTCCAGACTACAACAACAATGACAGAATTTTCATTTTTTTGGGTGAACTGTTCCTTTAAGTGGACTGCAGCCAGAAAGCGGTATATTTTTAACGAACACCCAGATGCTGTCCATACTGCTGAGAGCAACAAGATGAATATGTAAATATGCGCTTTTCTCTAAAAAAAAAAAAGAAACAAAACAAAAATGACAGCGGTGAGAAAGCAGCAGTTAAGAAAGCATCCAGGGCTCTCAAGTGTCACGCATTGAGCGTGACAGTCACTCATTTCGGTCTTTTGTCACGCACTCCCGCCACACATTGTATTTCTCACGCAGAAAAACTATTTATCATATATTTAATATTCCGCAGCGCCCAAAATGTATCTGGCCGTGCCGCTCTCTCTGGAACCGGGAAGGAATCAAGTGCGTCTCGAACCTGTCACTTATCAGCCAATCAAAAAAAAAAAAAGAGGCTACACAATAGCCAATCAGAAAATAGCACTATTGTATCTGGGTAAGATTTAACGCAACAACCAATGAAAAAAAAAGCATATCCTGGAATTGTTCACCATCATCCTCGTTCACCCACAGAGGAAACCACTGGAGCTCTGAGCATCACTTTGAGCACAAAGTCATGATCTCCTGTTTTAATGTTACAACAAATTCACAACTTGTTTGACACAAACAATGACAACTTGACTGCTGTTAGATAATCAGATAATCAGCATCAGTTTGTGTCTGAACTTAGCCAACAGTTTTACAGCCTGTTCATTGACACCTGCTCAGAACAAGTAGACTAGGCCTAGTTATATTTTGCTATCACACGATGACTGACATTTTGTTACATTAAACATCTCTCTCTAGAAATAGTTTTAATAATTTTATTTTGAATTACCATTGTGTACCATGTGCTATACAAATAAATTGTCTTGCCTTGCCTATATTCAAAGTCATCTGAAGCCATTCCATAGCTTTTTTTTTTCTCCCAAGAATTAGGCTAGAATACTTTTTGCTGCTGAATTATAAACTCACCTAGTTTACTTATTTATTTATTGGTCAGCTTATGATTATATATTTTTATTCATTTGTTATTTTTATCTATAATGAGATGTTGTGTTTAGTGCATTCTGGATTGGTTAACAAATCAAAGATACAGCAGGCTCCCACAAATAAATTAATTCAACAAAGGTAACCTCTTTTGCTACATATTTTTAAACGTTTAAATGTGTACTCTACATGTTTGACCACTTATTAACTCTCATTTAGCCTACTATATGTTGTGTACATGACTAATGTGCCCAACCATCAGCAATAAATAAATTACTTTTAGAGCACAAAATTGTTTACAAGAGAACACATTTCTTCATTGATCTAGTCACTTAATTTTGCTCTTAGAATGCACCAGATTCATGCATTTAAATTTAAAATGTACAAATTTTTCCTCCGGGGGGGCATGCCCCCGGACCTCCTTAGAGGAACCGATGTCCACCCACTACAGTCTCACAAAATCCTGTGGGAAACACTGTGGATGCATTAATCATTGCATCTTTCTTTCAAAGATGTCAGGTAAAAGGCAACTAATAAACATCATCTCATTCACCATGAGGTTACAGGATGCTGGCCCAGAGAAGGGTGCGAAAGTTTTTTTTGTTTGTTTATTTGTTTGTTTGTTTTTTAATGGGGGGGGATGTCACTCTTGCCTGTCTCCAAAACTTGAGAGCCCTGAAAGCATATGATCATAGCGATGTGGATACATTTGCTCTGCGGTTCACCAGCATCATGACTGACGACCGATTAGGTCTTTTAAATTACACAGTTATAGTTCGATTATAAAGTATATTTGAGACTATAATAGCCTATAGATATAGCTGACTATAGTTTTAATTGGCCCCTTTTCTTTGCATGACACATTGGCATTACGTTACAGAATAGCTCTTTCGGCATTATCCAGAACATAAACATTCATTTCATGTGTCATAGAACGGAAGAGAGGCTCTCAGGATGTTCCTTTCATAGACAACCTAGGAATTCAGGTGGGTCAGTTACCTTACACACTGTTCACACATTAGAAAAAATAAAAAATAAATAAAAATAATACATGAAAATTCTTACATATACGTAGCATAGTCCCTTTAAAAAAAATCACCAACATGAATGCAAAGATATTGTGGGTGGTGTAGAAAACTAGCCCAAGTCAAACTAGTTCTGTGATACTCTGATTTATATGGTTTCATACTCCATAATTTCTTTGATCCTTTTGTAAAAATTGTTTTTCATTCATTTATTCACATTAACATTAACCGCGGAAAACGTTGTTACCAAAGAATGACAAATTTGGACTTCATGAAGGGAAGACATGACCAAAATCTAATTGATGACAACTTTTTATTTGTTTTTGGATAACTATTAAGGGGTAATGCCACTTTTACAAGATGTAAAATAAGTTTCTGATGTCCCCAGAGTGTGTATGTGAAGTTTTAGCTTAAAATACCCTACAGATAATTTTTATAGCATCTTAAATCTATCACTTTTAAGCTCAGTTTGTGCTTGTGTGTGTGTGTGTGTGTGTGTGTGTGTTTGTGTGTGTGTCCCTTTAAATGCAAATGAGCTGCTGCTCTCAAGAAGAAGGCGGAGTTTCAAGAGCTCATGCGATTGCCTCACGCAGATTACCTCGCGCAGATACAAAATGTCAGAAACTGTTCAGGCATTTATTTTCAAACCAAAGTCTGACAATGATGGAGAGACTCCAGGACAACATGTTAAGTGCAACAGGACGTTTCTGAACGGTTAGTGGATGAATTTATGTAGCTGATGTGCAGTTAACTATCTTAAAGTCATTTATTAGCATAATATGTTATGATAAATCGCTCGTGTGGGAACTGTTGTAAGATCCTACAGCTAGAGAATGTATGATGCATGAAGATAGAACAGGTATAGTTTAGTTTAATTACAGTTATAACTTGTCATGTCATCTTGCTTCTAAGACATCCTATTGCATTTGTGTTAAGTACTGTAACGTTACTGCAATAACATGGCCAGAGGTTGTATGCATCGACGTCACTTTCCCGCCGAAAGCGCGCTCCCTCAGCTGGACTGAGTGGCAAAAGAACCTGCTGCGTGACTGGATTTAATAGGGGAAACTGAAAACGCGAGTAAAACTAACGAATTACACTAAAGGTTGGAATTGAATGTGTTCCCTACAACTTGTCAAATAAACCTAATCCATGGATATTGACATGCAGCCAGGAGTCACGTTTCCTGACATTTAACGTTATATGTGCCGGGGAAACACATAAAGCAAAACTGCCTGTGAATATTTTATGTAACTACAATATACTATATTGTAGTTATATAAAATATTCACAGGCAGATTTGCTTTATGTGTTTGATATAAGTGATTACGCGGATTTAAACCTACCTATATTGAATATAGGTAGGTTTAAATCCGCGTAATCACAAATATCAATGTTATATCGTCATATTGTCCAGGCCTAAAACATATATAGTTATTTATAGTATAGTTTTTGTCAGTGTTGTTTATTTAAAAACACCCAATTATGCAGAATATAAGATGGAAAATATTTAATTGATGAGTTGTCAACATAATAACAATACAATATATATATATTGTATTGTTATATATTATGTTGACAACTCATCAATGGAATATTTTCCATCTTATATTCTGCATAATTGGGTGTTTTTATGATTTTACCTCAAAATCCAACAATTTGACACAAAATGATAACTGCAAATCCATGTTTCTCTGCCTGGAGTCCAGCTGTTTTTGTGAATTGCAGCGATCCATTTGCTTTTTTTTTCTGTTGCTTTCTGCAGTTTTTAAATATATACCTCAGGTTTTGTGTCAAAGCTATTTGTACAGTCAATCACAAAGCTCTTTTCCATTTTGGATGTTTTTCGCGACATTCACGCTGAAAACCAATGCTGCCGCTCAGTCTTTTGCCACTCAGCGAGCGTGACCGCAGTCGTAATGGTCGACGGTGAAGAGTATCTCTCATCATTGGAGAAAGCTTAATGGCTAACTTACTCACGTGCGGCACCTCTCAGCCTATTGTGTAATGGCAGTGACATCAGTGCCCGCCGTTCAAAACTCCATTCCTAACTCCATTCCTAAATACTGCCAGAACCGGAGCCTTAGCATTAGCCGTTACGTTTTTTTGGCTAATGTTTGCAGGCTTGCCTTCCAGTGGCTTTTACTTTACACAACAACTGTTGTTCTATCTGTTAAACAGTAATGCGGCACATTTGCTGTTGGTAATGCCATAAATGAGTCCTATCTGTTGCAACTTTCCCTAGTCTGCCTTCACTTAAAAAACAAAACAAAAAAAAAACACTTTTATCAAGCTAAAGTTTATAGTTCCCAACAAAAGTATTGTTTAGTGTAAAACATGCTGAAGATTAGCGAACAGGTTGTCGATTAATTAAATGATTAGCCATTTTCCCACAAAAGCTGTTTAATCAGCATAGTGAAGCCTCTCATCCAGTGACATCCATTGAAAAAATGGTCTCTGGTCTACTTCCCTGCATACCACAAGAGGCGGAGTGTTCGCATTAGCCATTAAGTTTTTTTTGGCTAAAGGTTGCATGCTTGTCTTCCAGTGGCTTTGATACGGCCTCACTAGTGTTGCCAATTTATTTACAGGGGCCTCACCCACTTTGTTGCGTGTTCTTGGGGGCAGGGTTTATGTAAATTCTAGGGTTAGTGATGTCACCAACCCAGGAAGAAGCTTGTTGTAGACTCTACCAGCGATTTGTTGTAGTCCTTAAAGGTGCCCTAGAATCAAAATTTGAATTTACCTCGGCATAGTAGTTAAATAACAAGAGTTCAGTACATGGAAAAGACATACATTGAGTTTCAAACACCATTGCTTCCTCCTTCTTATGTAAATCTCATTTGTTTAAAAGACTTCCGGAAAACATGCGGATCTCAACATAACACCGACTGTTACGTAACAGTCGGGATCATTAATATGCATGACCCCAATATTTCCATATGCCAGCCCATGTTCAAGGCATTAGACAAGGAAAGGCAGTGTTAATGTCTGGATCTGTGCACAGACAAGGTAAGCCAGCAAGAACAACAGCGAAAAATGTAGTGATATTTGTAAATTGTCTTTCTAAATGTTTCATTAGCATGTTGCTAATGTACTGTTAAATGTGGTTAAAGTTACCATCGTTTCTTACTGTATTCAAGGAAATAAGAGCCGTCGCTATTTTCATTTTTAAACGTGCAGTCTGTATAATTCATAAACACAACTTCATTCTTTATAAATCTCTCCAACAGTGTAGCATTAGCCGTTAGCCACAGAGCATAGCCTCAAACTCATACAGAATCAAACGTAAACATTAAAATACTTTACTCACATAATTCGAAGCATGTATACAGCATGCATGACGAACATCTTGTAAAGATACATTTGAGGGTTATATTAGCTGTGTGAACTTTGTAAATGCACTGTAATATAGTTGAGAGCTCGTGTGGCAGGGAGCAGGTGAATTAAAGGGGCAGCGTGCTGCCAAAATCAGTGTATAGTTAATGATGTCCCAAAATAGGCAGTTAAAAAAAATATGGGGTATTTTTAGCTGAAACTTCACAGACACATTCAGGAGACACCTTAGACTTATATTACATCTTGTGAAAAAGCATTCTTTAAAAGAAAATATCTCACTTTGCTTTGAACTTTGAGCATCCTAACTTTGCAGATGTTATTTATGCTCTAACATTACACACTAAAGTTAAAAAAGTTAAATCATAATCAACCACCCCTTTAACCTAAATAACTAAATGGGGTGCCATGCACCAAATTATTACTATTATTGTTATGTTATGTTTTAGACAGACTCTACAATGCACTGAAGTTTGCAACCATGTAGATTCTTATTTACATTTTTATTTAGTTTTATTTCAGGAAGCACAAAAATCGGTCTTTGCCTTTTCACTTCAAAGGTTTCTCATAGGCAGAGACTGTTTAAAAGCATTTCATTTATTTAAATGATATATACATACAGATTGGTCATATATAAAGCAGCACTATATAAATAAAGATGACTTGTCGTGACTTTTAAAAACAAAGCAAATGTCACTGTGGTGACTTGATGACTTCTTCTTGCTGTCTCTCGTGTTCTTGCTCAGACTTGTCAGGTTTGGGGTTGGACTTCAGGCTTCAGGTCAATTCTCGAGCTCAAGTCCTCCACCAAGGACAGCAAGTATGCTATTATGTTATTTTGAAAGTATGATTTTTTTAGAGCTGATTTACAACATAAATTAATTCTGGGTGCATCACTGATTCTGTTATTTTCCTGTTTATTATCGTGAAGCTGCTTTGAAATTATCTGTATTGTATAAAGCGCTATATATAAGGAGGTTGACTTGACTTGACTATAACAAGAACAATACACAAAAGTGAAAATACAAATAATCCAGAATTGAAGACAAGTGATAATAATCCTACTCTGTCTGTTACACTTCTTCTCATCTGAAATCACTGATCGAGTGAATCTCCTCGGGTCAGTTGTTCAAAAAGTTTAATCTGGATCTGAATGATTTGGATTTGGAAATCCCATGTTTTGCTATCCAGGATCAGGTAATCCATCTTACTTTTGTGCTGGTTTTTCAAAGAAAAATTGGATTGGATCACCATGATCCAGATATACACTTTTCCAGATTACCAAATCTGGATTACCAGTGCTCTACGGAGCCCCTAAAGGGACATGATGATAGAAAGAATATGGGTTTTGAATGAAATATAATATTTTTGTTGGATATTTACAGCTGTTTGGGGATTGTTTTATGGCACCAAAATCTTTTTTACTTTACAGTAGGTTACTGAAAGGCTAAATATGTAGGTTAATGTCTACTTCTAATTTATTTAACAGTTAAACTAATCAAGAGCAAAAAAATGTGTATGTATATTAAATGATATAAATGTTGTATTTTTTGACCAGTTTTAAAGTTTTACTACATTTTCCTCCTGGAATCCACCTTGTAATCCTACCCCCTGTTAGGATCAGGATAATCCTGTTTTTTTTTTTTTTTATCAAAGTTATCCGAATCCTACTGACAAGTTTTGAACAACACAAACTGAAGGTTTGATCCAGATTAAAACTAGGATTGGATTTTGAGATCTATTCTGATTTCAGAATCCTTTTTTCCTTTTGAACAACCCATTTTCAAGATTTGATCCTATCCGAAAGCCGGAATCTGATCAGATTACTTTTGAACAACTGGCCCCTGAACTTCTCCAATGTAGATCATTTCTAATCCGTTTATGCTGTAACATCTGCTCTAACGTTGGTCGTTTAGTTGGATAGGCACTGGCTAATCAGATCACTGCATTCTGTACAAATTTTAAGGATAAAGCTGGTTAATCATGACCATGTGACTTGGCATCTATGAAAACGGCATCTAAAACATGATTAATATACCGTAAAATGTTCCTTATCTTTACATTAAAAGTGAAGTATGTAGTTTCTGCAACATTAGTGGCACTGAGCGAAATTACAAAATAAAGCATATTTTCAAAAAACCTTACAAAGTCCCTTTCCGTGCACAGTGTCTTCCGCAACTTAAACATCACAAACTAAGCTCTTACTGGGTCTTGTGAAAGCATGTTTCAACATATTAGGAATACTTTTAGCTGTGTTGCATTTGTTTTTAGCATGTAGCATCACAATGCTTTGTTCATTTTGACGTGTTCATGACCCGTTTAATCTTCGAAGGTAAAAATGCAGTGAATTTTGGCTTTCACTTCTGTAACTGATTTCCCATGGCTTTGCCTGCTACAGTAGCCACGCCCCAAACTCTCATTATACGTTGAGCTATATATATAAAAAATCTGTTTCTGAACAGAGCCTTTGCTTTTTGTGTGTGTTTATCAATGCTGTCAATATTATTCACTCACCTTTGGATAATCTTGAGTTCTGAAATGTAACTTTGGTTTGTGTGAGTTCTGTTTTATTGCGAAAAGGAGGACATGCCATCTTGACGTTCACCATCTTGTACAACAACACACCTAGAGCCCAGACATTTATTGGGACGGCGTGGAATCAAGGTTCTGTCAAGACGTCAGGTGGGCAGTAATCCGGTGCTCCTGTTAGCAAGACATTTGCACATTTTTTTTAAGCATCAAATAATTAGTAAGTATCAAATAATTAGTAAGTGATGGATCCGAAATGGTCAATATTCATATTCATGCATTTTTATTAATATTTATGTTAATCGTTTATGGCTTATGATTTATCAGTTTTACTTTTGATTTCATATATTCATGTACTTCTACTTTATATATATTAATTCTTATCATATTTTCAAGTATTTACTTGTTATTGTACCTTTATGGTTGTTCTTATTTTATATTTAAGAGTATGCTTGTTATGTTCAATTGTTCTTCAAAGTGTTCCAGTGTGACAGGTCACACTGACACGTTTGTGGTTAGACATTGGACGCCTGCCAAGTACTGCAGAAGTGATGTTTTTAACATTTGCAAAATTCCCTAAGGGTTAAAACAACTATTTTTGACACTGGACCAGTAGACGACGTAATGGGTGAAATTAACCTTTTTCATTTTAACAAAAACATCAGTTTGAGTGGTTTGAGAATCTCCCTGTATGCTTATGGTATAATATGGACTGAGTTGTTGATAATAGAGCTTTTTCTCTCCTTTGCTCTCCTGGGCTTCTGCTTCTTCTCTCTTATCTGCAAATCTTTTAATGTTTTAAGTCTTTTTTGATTTTCATCTATTAGATACAATACTCTGGATTTCACAATACTCTAAATTTATCTTTTACTATTGACTACTCCTTTATGATGGTTATTTTACCTTTTGGTTTTATTAAGTATTTTCAGTATTATCGATTAAAGTTTGCGTGTGAGGCTAAATTTAATTGTAATGAATAAATAATTTTTCACCAATGTTATCATCAGCCTGGATCTCATTTTCCCAAGTTTTTGCATCAGTAAGTCACCACATTCAGGCTTCCACACCAATGAATAAGTCGCTCTCATAGCCATCACTACTAAACTTATGTTACAAATCCAAATTAATGGAAACATTTCCAAGCTGACTTCTGCTTAAAGCCTGCATAAATGTCCCAAAATTTTACTTCATAAAATGAACAGTCATTTTATTTCACAATTATAACTATATATTTCACAATTTAACTATATTTCACAATATAGTTATTTTTATTATTCTTATTCTTATCTGATATTTTATTAAAAAGAGAACATACATTTCCTGGCTTCATTTGGCCAACTATGGCGCATGTAGCTCAGTACTGGTAATGGCAAAGATCATATGGGCCATATCTATAATATGTTTATATTATATTAAATATAATATAATTAAATAAACATGGATTTTTATTAAATACATGGCAATGTTTTATTGATGACATAACTGACACTGTAATACTCGGCATGACAGCCATTTTGACAATTTTGTGTGTATTTGACAATTCAAGAGCAATAAGTCGAAAAATAGAATTCTATACAGGATCGTATGTTGTCTGAGAAGAGGCTTTCTTTGTGCGTGTTTCGGGTGTGTGTCCGCGCAAGTACCATTGATCTGATCACTTTACACCGCCCAGCCTTATTTCAATCTCACCTGTTGAGCTCTTGTTCACAGGAGAATGACTGATGACCACTCTGCCACTCCCTCTTCCTGTGGGCCTGACCTGTGGACACAGAAACAGCCAACTTAGAAGACAGAGGTGTTAAATATCCAATATCCAAATATCCAGGATGCTCCCCGACCCAGGAGCTTCCTGGATATTTGGATACTGGGTCTCCAAACATCATATTCAGACATCACATAGTTAGTAAAGTTTTAATAACAATCAATAATTGATGTCAGTGGTCAATTACAAATTGTTACTTCAGTTACTCAAATTGAAAAGTTTATTTCACATGCAAGGAATCAAATACATGTGATCACTTGGGGGATCAAATGGGTTACCTCGCACAATTTTCTTCACATTAATGTAGTCAATCATTGTACAACATCGTACCTTAACATACCATAAACAAATGATACAACTAAAGCAGTCACCTCTTCTTTCACCCATCATGTTAGCCATCGACATCCTCCTGCAATACAATACAATAAAATACAACTCTTCTCAGAAATACTCCTCCCAAAAAAAATAAAATAAATAAATAAATAAAACCAAACTCCTAAAATAAGAGAACAATAAAATAAAAGTATCCTCAGAAATAATATGAACTCTTTCAAAAATGTTACTCTATATAAAGGATATATCCTTGTCACACTATCACCATCATGTTCTGTTTTGGTTTTCATTTGTCACATGTGTTCCTTTGTTCTATGTTCCCGCCACTCATCAGTCACCATGGACACTAAAGACTGATTTATACTTCTGCATCGAGTGTACACCATAGCTACGGCGTAGGCTGTGTGTACCACGCGTAGCCTACAACATAGCCTGACGTGCACCTCTTCAAAAATGTAACAATGCGTCAATTCTACGCGGACCACAAGCACTGTGATTGGTCTGATAGAACCCCTCCCTCATGTAAAAAAACTGGCACGGAGCACTTGGAGAAGAGCAAGCGTTTTCAACTTCCATAGGAATGAAAAAACGCTCTGTTTCAGGGGACACGTGCAGTCATACTGCAACAAAAATCGTTACCTATTTGCCGCTTCTATTTGTAAGCTTCTCTGACAACGTACATGACAAGCTGCTTCTTCTTTGGCTTTTGCCTTGATAATCAACTTGACTGCGGACACTGCCCTACTAGTGGTCTGCATGCTCGTAGACACGGACAACGACGCAGAAGTATAAATGAAAACAAACGCATAGCCTATGGTGCAAAGGCTCTGGCGTAGGTCCGATGTATATATCACCCTTAATTCCACCACCTGTGACCATGGAAGGCTCACGTGAGCCCCCTGCAGATGGAGAGCTACCACCTGCCGCGATGCGTCAGCGAGACCCAATACGTCAGCCAGACAAGTGGCCTGCACAGAACCTCACCCCGGAAGAAGAGCCCCCCAGCGTATCTGATCAAGGAGGTTAGCCCGTACTATCTGTGGCTGAGGAGGAACTGGTGGAAATACGGACTCAGGATTGGCTGATAGACTTCAGTGCAGAGGTATCGTTACCCACCCTACCCCACCCTATTTCTCAACATTCATTGCTCCTTTCTAACAGCACAGAGACTGCCATGGACTATACTCTACATCCTAACCTTACAGGTCTCCATCGCCAACCTTCCCAGCCAGTCCTCCAGCCCCGCCTCTGCTAGAGGTTCGCCGCCCTTCACCATCTCCAGATTCGCCATGCCAGGACATCGAGCCTCAGGTCGTGCAACCTCTTTCAGCGCCTGAGCGAGTGGATCCTGTGGCTCCACCTCCGGCCTCTGATCGCCTTGCTCCGTCTTGGCCCGTCGACCTGGCAGCTCCGCCCTGGCTCCTCCCACCTTCGGCTCCACCATACCCCCTCGACCTTTCAACTCACCCAGGTTCCCTCGTCCCAGTGGCTTGTCCTTGGTCAGTTGTCTCACCACCTCTGCCACGGACTTGGGGACCTGCAGCTAAGCTCTGTTCCTCCACCCCTATGGCTGCAGTGGGCTCCTCCTTCCCTTCTGACTCACCTTGGTCCGTGGCCACACCGGCTTCGTCTCAGTCCTCGGGTGATCTGGCTTCTCCTCTGAGGTCGTTGCCGCGACGTTGCCTAGGCCACCGAGACCAGCGATGACTCTGTGCTCCATCGGCTCTCCATCTGCACCCTGGGATCCGTTAGCTCCACCTCCATTGGGTGCCCCCCAGTTGTCGACAGTCCTATCTACACCTTGGTGCCTCCTTCCCTTGTCTCCACCATGGGCTATCGTCACTGCCAAGCTCTGGGTCTGTGCCATCGGCCGTCCACCACAAACGCCGTCAGGGGATCGTCGTCCTCCCTTCACCACTCCTCCGACACCATCACTTCGTCCACCTCCAGAACCCCATCTGGCCCTTCCTCTGGTGTTCTGTTATGGCGCGAGGACACACCTCGCCAGAGGGGGATGTACTGTCACACTGTCACCATCATGTTCTGTTTGTTTTGGTTTTCATTCATCACATGTGTTCCTATGTTCTAAGTTTCCGCCACTCTTCAGTCACCATGGACTCACCATCACAGCTGTTCATCATTAGTTCATCAGAATCACATTATGAAATAAATGTTTTTCTCCAAAACACATCCTCCATACAGAATCTCTCCAGATCCTTCAGATTCCAGTTCCATGCTGGTGCTTCTTCTCTTCAGTTAACTCCACTCATTTTCTTTAGGGTTCAGGTCAGGGGACTGAGATGGCCGAGGCAGAAGCTTCATTTTGTGCTCAGTGACACATTTTTGTGTTGGTTTTAATGTTTGTTTTGGATCATTGTCCTGATGGAAGATCCAACCATAGCCCATTATTGGATTTCTAGCAGAAGCAGTCAGGTTTTGATTTTTTTTATCTGTTGGTATTTGATAGAATCCATGATACCATGAATCTGAACAAGATGTCCAGGACCTCCAGGACAAAAATAGGCCCACAACATTAAAGATCCAGCAGTAGATTTAACCGTGGGCATTCATCTGACCATAGAAGACAGTCCTGTTTGAAGTTTCAGTTGTGTCTGACAACTGAATATGCTGGAGATTGTTTCTGGATGAAAGCAGAGGATTTTTCTTGAAACCCTCCCGAACAACTTGTGGGGATGTAGGTGCTGTTTGCAAATTTTTTTTAGGCTTTCTGAGACACAAGACTTAACTAATCTCTGCAATTCTCCATCTGTGATCCTTGGAGAGTCTTTGTCCACTCAAACTTTCCTCCTCAGTGTGCATTAAAGGTGCTCTAAGTGATCCTGGGTGGAGTAACTTCCTGTTGACGTTCGAAGTGTTGTCAAACAAAACAGAGGCTATAGCTAGACCCTCCCTCCTCCTTCTCCGCCTCCCCTCCGTGCTTCCTGAAACAGTCATGAACGTGCATTTAAAATCATTCTTGTCAGTTATTGGCTGGAGCATGTTTATTATGTTTTGTGGTCCAGGCTGCACCAGTTTGTTTTTATTGCCGTTTTTGGAGCTTGTGGCGACTACAGAGTCCGCGTTTTAGGTATTTTCTTACAGCCACTTTCTATTTTGTGAAGCTTAATCTTTTGCTGCACATCAGAACTATATTCTTTGGTTTTACTCATTGTGATGAATGATTACGGGAATTTGGCCTTTGTGTTTCCTCATGTTTATACTCTTGTGGAACAGGAAGTCATGGCTGGACAATTTCATGTTCATGATCACTTTCAACTGTTTTCCTTCAATGAAAGGTTAGAATTTTGTGAATTTTTTGAATGAAAGATCAAAAGGATAAACAATACAGATTGATTTTCACATCCACCTTTGCTCATATTTACTAAGGGTGCCAATATTTGTGGAGGGCACTGTAATTAGCAGATAGCATACTACTATTTTCAACAGTTTCAGCTAATGGTGCTTTTACAACGATCAGCCAATGGCGGCATAGAGCCATTCTGTTTGATTGACACCCTCACATTAGCATGTTGCGCACTCTTTTTTTTTTAACAGTCTATGGTTGCGCCAAGGAAAAAATAAACATGGGGTTAACTTGCATTCAAAAATTAATAAACGGTTAAAAAGGAAAAAGTTAACTATCAGTTTAGCGTTTACTTTAACTTTTTTTTCCTCCATTTCCCCCAACATTTTTTTATTTATTTAATTATTTATCTCCTCGCACATTTAATTATTTGTGTATCTATTTATTTATGCAGAAATATATATATATATATATATATATATATATATATATATATATATATATATATATATATATATATATATATATACACACACACACACACACACACACACACACACACACACACACCCACACACACACACACACACACAACATAATATGTATATGTTTAGGGGCAGTAATCTCAGTCTAATGGCTTATGAAAAGGACTTATTAATTGCCATTAGAATGCAATTACTGACCCTAAACATACAAGCTTGATAAAAATGCTCAGTTTAGAAGAAAATTTCAGATGGCACTTGGAGGCTTTTGCATCTGAAGTCTTCACACACACACACACACACACACACACACACACACACACACACACACACACACACACACACACACACACACACACACACACACACACACACACACACACACACACACATATATACAGTAGGTATGGAAAGTATTCAGACCCCCTTAAATTTTTCACTCTTTGTTATATTGCAGCCATTTGCTAAAATCATTTAAGTTTATTTTTTTCCTCATTAATGTACACACAGCACCCCATATTGACAGGTAAAGAAGAACCCAAAGATCACTGTGGCTGAGCTCCAGAGATGCAGTCGGGAGATGGGAGAAAGTTGTAGAAAGTCAACCATCACTGCAGCCCTCCACCATACGGAAGCCTCTCCTCAGTGCAAGACACATGAAAGCCCGCATGGAGTTTGCTAAAAAACACCTGAAGGACTCCAAGATGGTGAGAAATAAGATGAGACCAAGATAGAATTAAGGCCAAAAAGTTCTAAGTGGTATGTGTGGAGAAAACCAGGCACTGCTCATCACCTGTCCAATACAGTCCCAAAAGTGAAGCATGGTGGTGGCAGCATCATGCTGTGGGGGTGTGTTTCAGCTGCAGGGACAGAACGACTGGTTGCAATCGAGGGAAAGATGAATGCGGCCAAGTACAGGGATATCCTGGACGAAAACCTTCTCCAGAGTGCTCAGGACCTCAGACTGGCCCGAAGGTTTTCCTTCCAACAAGACAATGACCCTAAGCACACAGCTAAAATAATGAAGGAGTGGCTTCACAACAACTCCGTGACTGTTCTTGAATGGCCCAGCCAGAGCCCTGACTTAAACCCAATTGAGCATCTCTGGAGAGACCTAAAAA
The DNA here is from genome assembly GCF_024489055.1 of Chanodichthys erythropterus. Classification (NCBI taxonomy): domain Eukaryota; kingdom Metazoa; phylum Chordata; class Actinopteri; order Cypriniformes; family Xenocyprididae; genus Chanodichthys; species Chanodichthys erythropterus. The sequence goes on from NC_090235.1 coordinate 34,713,962, forward strand.
TGGCTGTCTACCAATGTTTACCACCCAACCTGACAGAACTGGAGAGGATCTGCAAGGAAGAAGGGCAGAGGATCCCCAAATCCAGGTGTGAAAAACTTGTTGCATCTTTCCCAAAAAGACTCATGGCTGTATTAGATCAAAAGGGTGCTTCTACTAAATACAGAGCAAAGGGTCTGAATACTTAGGACCATGTGATATTTCAGTTTTTCTTTTTTAATAAATCTGCAAAAATGTCAACAATTCTGTGTTTTTCTGTCAATATGGGGTGCTGTGTGTACATTAATGAGGGAAAAAAGAACTTAAATGATTTTAGCAAATGGCTGCAATATAACAGTGAATAATACTTTCCGTACCCACTGTGTGTGTATATTATTTATATATATATATATATATATATATATATATATATATATATATATATATATATATATATATATATATATATATATATATATATATATATATAATATAATGTAATGTATGTATGTATATGTGTGTGTGTGTGTGTGTGTGTCTGTTATTATATTGTGAATATATTTATTTTGGCAGGTTTCGTCCTCCATAGCCTACTTCATTCAATGTAAATCTCTGGGATTTTTTATTTTCCCCACCTGATCAAAATCATAAACCTCTTAACACTTAGATAATGTAGCTAATTGCAGACTTTAACAAGGTATCTAAGCCTACTTGTAATTTTACTGCAGTTATTGAGTAATATTTTTCGACTGACTCAACACTCTTCAGGATGACATTTATTGAGTGATGAACAGTTTTCCATTGTTTGAAATGCATAGAAGCCTTCAATGTAGAGAGGATATGTAATGAAGTTTGTCCACTAGAGGGTAGTGTGTGACAAAGCTGTCTATGGGCTTCACATTCAACACACAAATGCATGTATGGGCAGATGACAAGATGTGAGAGAGCTGCAAATGGGAAAAAAACCTTTTCGATATTTTGACCAGATAAATCCATTCATTAAAACTGCATTTTTCCTTAAATATGAAAAAGAAATAAATATATTTATATGCAAATAGATTTCTATCTAATTAGCATTTAGGTTCAGCAATATATGCAAGGATATCGTATTTCTTTTACTGCTAAATTCGCATACAATTTTGCTCTTAGTTTCTGCATCAACTCCAGGTTTCAGCTGCCCTGTCATTGTTTCGGCAGAGTGTCTTTGTGTCCCACTAGGGGTCTCACGCGCTCCTCTATGACTGTACTGTCTCACTGGCTCGGATAAATGGCACCTCATTAATCAAATGTGCATGAGTGCGCTCAGGTTGCCATGGCAATAATTATCAGAGCTGCCTAATTAACTTTCTCAATTGCTTAATGATATACGACCCTATGAACTCCCCTCTGTTTCTTTCCTCTCTATAATTCGTGCTGGGTTTTTTTCTCTTCATTTTTTTTTTCCCTTTCCATTCTCGCTGTTAACCCGTGACCACCATTTTATGAGAATAAAACAGGAACAGATTGCCAGTAACACTGATGTTAAAGTTGATTCCACTTCCAGCTCTGACTTTCTCTAGTACCTTACTGCTGCGACAACAGGTGGGAAAAATACAGCTAAAAATTATTAAATATATACAGCTGTGCTGTTAAATTACTGTTATTGAGAAATCTCGCTAATGTGGGTTTGTGACATAACTACGCATCATCATGTCTATGTACATCTGTTGATTTACTGAAAATAGTAGTATTTTAAACTCATTCCTCAGTGTATGGAAGAAAGAAAAATGTAATAGGTTGGAATATAAAAGTGTCAAAAAGAGCTTATAACTTGTCATTTAATGACAAGTCATTTTGATATGGGACTACTTTGCATGAAGAAACATCGTTATGGGACATATTCTGCATTGTTATTATGGGAAAATCCTATTTAAGAAATATTTGTGGGTTGGGACCACACTTGAAGTGGAGGACATCGGTTCTGGAGAGCCACAGTCCTGCAGAATTTTGCTTCAAACCTAATCAAACACACCTGAACATGCTAATGAAGGTCTTAAGGGTTACTAAAAGAGATACCGGCAGGTGAGTTTTCATCAGGGTTGGAGCTGAACTCTGTAGGACTGTGGCTCTCCAGGACCAGAGTTCGCCACCCCTGCACTATTCCATAGACCTAAAATATTTACTTTGACTTAAAATATTTACTTGAAGTACACCCTGAAATTTTAAGTTAATATTCAATAATGTTCATGCTTCCATGATACCGATTTGGGTAATGGTCACATGACATGCAGGTAAACAAATCATCTAACACACCTGATTCAGTTCACAACTCATTAGTAGAGACAGCAAGACCTGAAGTGGGTGTGTCAAATAAGAGAGACATACAAAATGTGCAGGGTTGGGGGTCCTGCAGGACAGGTTTGAAAAACTAGAAGAATAACAAAGTGCTGTAATGGTAAAACTGTTTGTGCTGAAAACCAGTGTTTATGATTAGTGATTTCGAAGGTGTTTACCAGCCCAAGTCAACTTTTCTGGAAAGTTCGCTTTGGCTGGTAAACACCTTCGAACTATGATTGGTGTGAAGCAATTATGTAATGGGTATAGGTGAGTCTCCTACCTTTGATGTTTAGTCACCTTCTTTGATGTGGAAATCCAGTTCATTTCTTCTGCTTGGTCCGTTGAGGTTAGATGCAAGTAAAAACATGAACACACTGGAGAATTGTAGTGTTATAGTAGAAATTGAAGTTGTAATTGATGTTCTAATTGAAAGCAACACTGACACTGTTTTTCACACTGTAAAGCTGCTTGTTTTAAAACAATCAATTGTTTAAATTGCTATATAAATATATATAGCACTTTGTATATAATGTATATACACTGATCAGGCATAACATTACCACTGACAGGTGAAGTGAATAACACTGATTATCTCTTCATCACGGCACCTGTTAGTGGGTGGGATATATTAGGCAGCAAGTGAACACTTTGTCCTCAAAGTTGATGTGTTAGAAGCAGGAAAAATGGGCATTTGAGTGAGTTTGACAAGGGCCAATTGTGATGGCTAGACGACTGGGTCAGAGCATCTTCAAAACTGCAGCTCTTGTGGGGTGTTCCCCGTCTGTAGTGGTCAGTATCTATAAAAAGTGGTCCAAGGAAGGAACAAGTGGTGAACCGGCGACAGGGTCATGGGCAGCCAAGGCTCAATGATGCACATGCTGGGAAACCTTGGGTCCTGCCATCCATGTAGATGTTACTTTGACATGTACCACCTACCTAAGCATTGTTGCAGACCATGTACACCCTTTCATGAAAATGGTATTTCCTGGTGGCTGTGGCCTCTTTCAGTAGGATAATGTGCCCTGCCACAAAGCAAAATGGTTCAAGAATGGTTTGAGGAGCACAAAAACTAGTTTGAGGTGTTGACTTGGCCTCCAAATTCCCCAGATCTCAATCCAATCCGAGCATCTGTGGGATGTGCCGAACAATCAAGTCCGATCCATGGAGGCCCCACCTCGCAACTTAAAGGACTTAAAGGATCTGCTGCTAACATCTTGGTACCAGATACCACAGCACACCTTCAGGGGTCTAGTGGAGTCCATGCCTGGGTCATGGCTGTTTTGGCAGCAAAAGGGGGACCAACACAATATTAGGAAGGTGGTCATAATGTTATGCCTGATCGGTGTAAATAAACATGACTTGATTGCAGAGCTTGTGCAAACATCCACATCACTATGATCAGATGCTTTCTTGACTACTGTTTTCTCACTGATGTAATTTTTGTTGCATGTTTATTGTGTTATGTATGGAAAGTGCGCAGCAAACTTTTTAGCCCTTTTTTTTAATCTTCTTTTGACGTGTTTCAAACTTCTTTTTACCCCTAAGCAAAGAACGAAAAAGAACTTTGCCATGAGTATATCAGGGCCTTTACTGTTTTATGAATTGCAAAAAAAAAAAAAAAAAAAATTTGATTTGCATAATATGATTTTTATGGAAAATTTGCTTTTTAGAAAAAATCATGAATGTCCACCCCCAAACCTAACTTCCAGTGGAGCGTAAGAAGATCATAATAGTATGAAAGAGATTTTCTGAGTTTATATGAGTGAACATTTTCCAGATATTTTAATAATTGCAGTGGCATTCACTACTGCTGCAATATCAAAGCTATTTTTTTTTTTAAATTTGCAATAAACATGTTGTCTTTACACTCTTTATTTTTTATCTCAGAGTTTAAGTGGGTCATTGAAAATATATAGCAGCCTGTATATTTTAAGAGTTCCTCACAAGGGGATCATAATATTTGGGGTTCCTAGCAGTGGTGTAGTCCTAAAAAAAAGAAGTGGTGTACTATTACTATTGAATAGCAGAAATAGAGCTGTTTCCCCGGTAACCTCTGTAAACAAAGCAGAGCTGCTTCTAAACATTACATGGAGGGAGGATGAAAAGAAAATGCCATTAAAACTTTTCTCAAGTCAGTCAGTTCCCTTCAGAGATACATTCATAGAATTCATTCATACTTTAATATTATTTCCCTCAGCACTCGCTTGTAAAGGTTGTAAAACCTCTCACTTCTTTACGTCATTTCTTCAAATGAAACGAAACCTACGCTGCATGCCTGTGTCTGCATTAGACTGTTGCTTACTTTCATCATTTTAATAATTATAAAAATATTAAACTGAAATACTAACCGACAGAAATTGCATCATGGTTTATATGATGTTTTATATTATTTAAGCACCTGTTATCTTATCAGTTTGACAAAAACTTCTACTTCAATGTGCCATAAGTCAAACTATATATATCGTTTTTTTTTTTTTTATAATAGCATTTGTTATGAAAAAGTAGCAACCTACACATATAGAAACAATAGCTACAACATGTCACAGTAATATAAATCTATAGTGAAAATATATTCCCTTAATAGATTATAAATTCTACAAGTTAGCCAAATGACCACAATTAATGCAACAAAACGTGATACATTCTAGTAAGAGTGAGTCATGAATAGTTTAAAAAGCTTCCTAATGTTGGTGCAAGATGAATTTTTTCCCCCTCTTTTCATCAGTCTTTTGTTAATTTTATTCATCACTCTAACGTTAGATCATGCTTGACTTTCTCTATAGCATTTTAAAGTGTTTAACTTTCAAATGGATTGCACATTTTATCATCAGTGTCACGATAGGAATGGCTTGTGGAAATCTTATCACACTTTTGGAGCGGCCTTCAGATGAGGCCTATATAGTGATTCGCGCGTCACTGATACATTAAATAAACCGGGCTTCAGTTGTGCTGATGGTCTTCTCAGTTTGCACGGGAACTTTGCACTTATAAAAGCTCAGAATGCATGATATATATAATTAATTAATAGTCTTATTCGCTCACCACCATATTTCTCACGGCGTGTCCGCTGCAGTGAGAAAACTATGCTCAATGCACCACTCAAAACACAGAGCGGCTTTGATCGGAGTTCTCTCACTGCAGCGCGAACACGCATATTCATGCCTGATTTTTTTATTCGATGATGGGTGGGAAAGGGTAGAATGATAGAAGTGCTAATGCACCAATTCCAACAAATTTTTGCGAGTTTATGCAACAGCATTGGACACACAGTTAAAAGGATAGTTCACCCAAAAATGAAAATTTGGTGTTTGTCTGCTTACCCCCAGGACATCCAAGATGTAGGTGACTTTGTTTCTTCAGTAGAACACAAATTATGATTTTTAACTTCAACCGTTGAGGTCTGTCAGTCATAAAATGCATTGAAATGGTAAAACCATCTATGAGGATAAAAAAAACATGCACAGACAAATCCAAATTAAACCCTGCGGCTCCTGACGACACATTGATGTCCTAAGACAGGAAACAAATGGTTTGCGCGAGAAACCGAACAGTATTTATATAATTTTTTACCTCTAATACACCACTATGTCCAACTGCCTTGAGCATCCGGTTGGTGAGGTCTGAAAACGTGCTCTGGATGCTGAAAGTGATCTCTCGTGCCTATACATCAATGAGTGAGTCCGGTGTCAGAGTGCATTCAGACCTCACCAACCAGATGCTCAAAGCAGTTTGACATAGTGGTGTCAATCACTCGTCAACCAATCGTTTCGTGTCTTAGGACATAATTAATTTGGATTTGTCTGTGCATGTTTTTTTTTATTCTCATAGATGGTGTTACTGTTTCAATGCATTATATGACTGACAGACATCAACGGTTGGAGTTAAAAATCATGATTTGTGTTCTACTGAAGAAACAAAGTCACCTACATCTCGGATGCCCTGGGGGAAAGCAGATAAACATCAAATTCTAATTTTTGCGTGAACTATACCTTTAAAGGGGAAGCTAACATGACGATAGATGGACTTTTGGTGCAAAAAATACAAGTGGGTATACGCAAATTCTGATCCTTGGAAGTAGTAATACACAAACAGCCCTGGGCAAAAAGTAAGTATACAGCGTATACGTGTGTATGGCCCAGACTACATAAAAAGTTTAAAAAGTTTAAAAATTCCTGTCATAGAGGGGGCCCCTTCATCATATGGCCTTGGGACAATGTCAACAACAGTCAACAGTCACGTATTAGGGGAGTAAAATCAGTTACAATGTTGTAAGGTTGAAACTTTGAAGTATTTCTACTTTTGAAACACTGTGTTGACCAGATGAAACTTTTAAGTGTTCATTCACATTGCTGAAGCACACCTGCCATCTAAATTATTGTCTGTGGTAATCGCCAGTGTTCCTCACATATGGTACAGACATTAGGTTGAAACAACCCTTTAATATTCTTTTAAGTCCTCTTGTGATCACTGATATCTTGAATCTCTATGAATCTCTGTAACTGTGTATGAGTGATGAGCGCCTGGGGCTGCAGGTGACCTCGCGTGACAGGTTGACTGAAGGGGCCGGTGAGGGCCTGTCATCTCCTGTTCACTCACTCAGTGTCTGAAGCAGCCAGGCAGAACTCTGCACAACACCTGCTGACACTCACGCTGGCCTGGTGCCTTCATGTCATACACACTGCCGTCAGGATGCACTCGTAAGGTTACTCGCCTCTTACTATGCACCCGCTGCCAGCACGTCACACTTGTGTCCCACACAGTATCTCTCTGGTGATCTTCTCAGAACGCATTTATCAAGTCTCCAACGAACTATAATATTCATTTGCATGTATCTTGCTGTCTTTTTTAGGAAACACATACTCAACGCAATTACACAGACGTGAATGCCTGGGGAAGGAATGATAGAATTACCTTAAAAGTCTGAGCCATTAAACTGAACTTTAAAGTATTTTGATGGAATACCTTGCAAAAAATATTCCTACCACCTGAGGTGGTACCAATTGATATCTAGGGGTGGGCGATTTGACTATTTTATATCGTGATCAATTTTGAAGACGCCCACAATTTATTTTTCAAGTGAATCATAGAGATTGTGATCTTTTATGTTATTGTAATAATGTTAAAATACATCAATGATTGCCTATTAGATGGCTGTGCTGACTGGCCAAATTTTATCATGTGTCTCTCTCATGTGTCTTTTATGCGTGGTGATGCATTCGAAAAACAATTCAACAGCAGTAGGGCTGTGCGCTGATTTGAAATTTTAGTTTCGATTTCTATTTTGGCTTCCAACAATTATGAAAACATGATAATCAAGATAAAATGATCATTGTGTCGCATGCCGCTCCTTTCCTTTTAAAGTGATGTGCTTTCGCCCCTTAATGTAACGTCCAAATTGGTCAAATCATGTAATGTGACTGTCGTAAAATGCAGTCTACCGCAAGACATGCTTTATTTTAAAAAGAGCCCTTAGACGGCACTGCATCACATACAGGAATGCTACTGTAATGGAAATCACAACATGGGCTCAGGAATACTTCCAGAAAACATTGTCGGTGAACACAATCCACTGTGCCATTCGCCGTTGCCGGCTAAAACTCTATAGGTCAAAAAAGAAGCCATATATCTAAACATGATCCAGAAGTGCAGGTGTTTTCTCTGGGCCAAGGCTCATTTAAAATGGACTGTGGCAAAGTGGAAAACTGCTCTGTGGTCAGACAAATCAAAATTTGAAGTTCTTTTTGGAAAACTGGGATGCCATGTCATCCGGACTAAAGAGGACAAGGACAACCCAAGTTGTTATCAGCGCTCAGTTCAGAAGCCTGCATCTCTGATGGTAATTACAGCTGATGGGCAGCTTACACATCTGGAAAGGCACCATCAATGCTGAAAGGTATATCCAAGTTCTAGAACAACATATGCTTCCATCCAGATGTCGTCTCTTTCAGGGAAGACCTTGCATTTTCCAACATGACAATGCCAGACCACATACTGCATCAATTACCACATCATGGCTGCGTAGAAGAAGGATCCGGGTACTGAAATGGCCAGCCTGCAGTCCAGATCTTTCACCCATAGAAAACATTTGACGCATCATAAAGAAGAAGATGTGACAAAGAAGACCTAAGACAGTTGAGCAACTAGAAGCCTGTATTAGACAAGAATGGGACAACATTCCTATTCCTAAACTTGAGCAACTTGTCCCCAGACGTTTGCAGACTGTTATAAAAAGAAGAGGGGATGCCACACAGTGGTAAACATGGCATTGTCCCAACTTTTTTGAGATGTGTTGATGCCATCAATTTTAAAATCAACTTTTCTCAGTTTAAACATTTGATATGTCATCTATGCTGTATTCTGAAAAAAATATTGAAATTTGAAACTTCCGCGTCTTTGCATTTTGTTTTTATTCACAATTTGTACAGTCTCACAACTTTTTTGGAATCGGGTTTGTACCTTATTTAGAGCCTAAACACAGGCGCCACTCTTCTGCATAATGGTAACCACAAAAAAACATTACATAAACTCCTCTAAATGTCCAACATAACTGAACATTAAACACTAACATAAACTAAGAACATCTTTCCCTTTACTGAAAATCACATGAAATAACACTTCAATCCCTAAATTTACTCTCCTAATGTAGTCCCTTGGAAAGCATGCTGGGAACTAAGGATCCACTACCCAGTTATGTCAACATTAATTTGTGCGTCTCACTCAGCAATGTTAAGTTGACTGAACAAACACTACTGACAATACTATTTTTTAGTAGAAACAACTCAGTTAAATTAACTTCATGTAGTTGCATGAGTTTTTTTAAGTTGAGTGAAACTAACAACAGTAAAAAAAAAAAAAAAAAAAAAATTGAGCATACTTGGAGTTTCAGGCGCGCATCTAAACATCAAATATACACAAACTATGTCAAAATGTAGAGTATTTGGCGAGTTATTTTAGACAGTTATGTCTTAAGTGAATAAACAGTTGGGGAAGAAACTGGATGCGTGTCATTATATATAGATGCATTCGGTCTTAAAGCCTAATGCAAATACCTGCTGCTATCTGTATCATTAATGTTAAACAAAAGATAAAGACAAAATCATTCACTGCTCTTGACTGAATAACTTTAGTATTTTGTGGAAGATAGTGACATGGCTAGAATCATGACATCTTTTGTGGTCTGATATATCGTGTTGCCATTGACAATGGTGAATATTATGAAATATACAGCAGAATAGTGTGACTGACCAATCCGAACTGAGTATCTGCTCTACAATGCTGAGTAATGAATTTGCGTTGTGTTATGAATTACATGCTAAAGGCGCAGTCACTTTTAATGTTTACCAAAGTTTTGTAGGTGAACTCTAGTAATTTTTAACAGGAATCCACACAATTAGGAATTTTGCGTGAGGGCACAAGATTTCCACATGCATGTTTTATGACAGGTTCGTGTTAAGGCAAGCTCACACTACATGACTTTTGGCTGGATTTTGCTGTCGCAGACAGATTTCCAAGGTCCCCCAGATCGCAGCCAAATCGTTGCTTTTTTAATTTCCACAATTCCCTGTCTTATCATATCATTCCTCTAGTTCAAGTTCACTTCCAGATCTAAATCCTGCGTGTGAGCCCTATAAAGTTGGAGGCCATATTCTAGTGTGGTTTCCACATCTTAAGAATGAAAAAAAAGAAACTGGGACTCGACTCACGCATCCAAGCAGGAAGTATTAGTCAAAGTACCGTGTGTTGCCAACCCAGAGGGAGTGAGCCCCAGCGCTCTCTCTTTGGACAGGCTCCCGTAGCCCCGAGCCAAACGCTTTTCCCTCCCTCCTCTCTTCCTCACATGCGGTGACATTGGGAGGCCACATTGTTGGCGGTGTCCCAGGTGTGAGGAGGAGACGCATTCCTGGGATGGCCATCGGCTCTGCCGGAGCAGGAACGCCCAACCGCCCCCTCTCCCACACTTTCCCGCCCCACTCAGACAAACAGTCTAAAAACTGTGACTTATGTAACAAAACACCAGCCAGCTAAGAGAGAGGAAGGATGGTTGTTGAAATTAAGAATGCCAGAGAACTAGCCAATGATAAAGGGAACTTGAGGACATATCAGGAAGGAAGAGAAAAGAATGACAATTTTAATTGGGGGAAAAAACTATGCTATCGTAAACACTTGCTATATGACTCAAATTTCTCCTATCCCAGCTTAATATGCACAGATGACTGTAAGTAATAATATGTAAGTTATCTATTTCCCTGAGAAGTGTAAACACTGCATCTCTGTGGTGTTTTAAGAACATTAATCTGTTTGTTGGGGAATAGCCTGATATTGCAAAATTGGCTCAAACAAATGGCAAATGGAGTTTGAGTTTTTTGAGTTAAAAAATATTGAGGACATATCAGGATATTGACGTCTGCCATTGGTGAAACAAACAAAAATTGTTTCACCAATGGCAGACTGGGGGAGTGTTCGGGAAACCTCTTTAAAAAGTCAATATTTTTGCAATTCTAATTGGCAATAGTGCCAAAATCGAGCACTTCAGTTTTGAATAGTTATGTTTATTCTTATTTTAGTTAGTTTTTATAAATTTAGTCTTAGTCCTGTGTCAAATGAATTTTTTATTTTTTATCACATTTAGTCAACCTTGCTCTGGTTTTGTTTAGTCAAATTTTAGTTGACTAAATGTTTGGAAATTTGGCGTTTTAGTCAATGAAAACTTCTTGTCATGCTGCGTAATGGTTAAATTGATAATCATGATTATTTTGATCACAGTGATTGTTGTTAATTTTTAAATTAAATCAGAATTATTGCAGTTACACCTATAAGCACAAACCAAGAGAATGTAAACTCATATGCATGATTTATTTTACTTCATCTAGTGTACTAATTTATTATAGGCTATTTATCATATAAATTAACACTCTCTGACTGGTAAAACAAGAAACTTCTGAAAAACTGAAAACAGTGAAATTTTGAATTCCTAATAGTAATCATTCCAAATTACACACATATAAAATGTGTGTATATATATATATATAATATTTAATTGTAACAACAGCAAAAAAGACTTTGTATTGTCACACAGAGGTTGTGTAAGTGCGTTTATTTAGCCACCACAATCACAAGTATAGTCAAGATCCATGTTTGGATTTATTACAGCTGAACACTATGAAGTCACTATGATCGCAGATTTAGTCGCGGCAAACAGCACAAGCGGCTCATGACAGAACACAGACTGACTGAATGACACTTTCATTTAAGCTGAATATTTCAAATGCATATCTCTGAACTCCAGCTTACTTGTATGTCAGTGCTTTCAGATCATTGGCGGCATTTCCACAGTGTAGAGAGAGCGCATGCACATAGTTGCCAGATTGCAAAAATTAAGCAAAGCATTAGGCAGAAAATGTATCCTTTTAACTCTTTCCTTGCCATCATTTCTGATAATTTTCACAAAACTGTCATGGCCCCCAGAATATTTTGTTGTATGAATATCTGAACATGCAGAATATCAAAAGAAAGAACAGTGCACTTTAAAAAAAAATAAATAAATAAAAAATAAAAAATTCATAAAAAAGCAGCATTTTGAACAAAAACCTGAGTCTCCTTTTTGTCTCCTTTTTTTTCAAAACAAACAAACAAAAAAAACCCAGAGATTTTGGTGAAAAAAATTTTTTTGTTTTTTTTTAACTACATTTTAGTCTTGTCTTTTTTTGTCAATGATATTGCATGTTGATATAGTCACAGTTATTGTTTAATGACGTTGATATCGTCTTGTCATCGTCTTGCCTTAGTCATGGAAAAAAGGTTGTTGACGAACATTTTTTTTATCATAGTTTTCTTTAACAAAATTAACTCTAGTTGTTCCAATCACTTCCATGGCCACAGGTGTATAAAATCAAGCACCTAGGCATGCAGACTGCTTCGACAAACATTTGTGAAAGAATGGGTCGCTCTCAGGAGCTCAGTGAATTCAAGCGTGGTACCGTTATAGGTTGCCACCTGTGTAATAAGTCCATTCATGAAATTTTCTCAATACTAAATATTCCACGGTCAATTGCTTCCACTTTGCATAACAAAGTGAAAGCAATTGGGAACAACAGCAACTCGGCCACGAAGTGTTAGGCCATGTAAAATCACAGAGTGGGGCTGGTGCATGCTGAGGCACACAGTGCTCAGAAACTTTCTGCAGAGTCAATAGCTACAGACCTCCAAACTTTGTGTGGCCTTCAGATTAGCTCAAGAACAGTGCGTAGAGAGCTTCATGGAATGGGATTCCATGGCCGAGCAGCTGCATCCAAGCCTTACATCACCAAGTGCAATGCAAAGCGTCGGATGCAGTGGTGTAAGGAGCAGTGGAGACATGTTCTTTGGAGTGACGAATCATGCTTCTCTATCTGGCAATCCGATGTACGAGTCTGGGTTTGGGGGTTGCCAGGAGAACGGTACTTGCCTGACTGCATTGTGCCAAGTGTAAAGTTTGGTGGAGGGGGGATTATGGTGGGGTTGTTTTTCAGGGGTTGGGCTTGGCCCCTTATTTCCAGTGAAAGGAACTCTTAATGCTTCAGCATACCAAGACATTTTGGACAACTCCATGCTCCCAACTTTGTGGGAACAGTTTGGGGATAGCCCCTTCCTGTTCCAACATGACTGTGCAACAGTGCACAAAGCAAGCTCCATAAAGAGCGAGTTTGGTGTGGAGAAACTTTACTGGCCTGCACAGAGTCCTGACCTCAACCCGATAGAACACCTTTGGCATGAATTAGAGCAGAGACTGAGCCAGGCCTTCTCGCCAACATCACTGCCTGACCACACAAATGCGCTTCTAGAAGAATGGTCAAAAATTCCCATTCACACTCCTAAACCTTGTGGAAAGCCTTCCCAGAAGAGTTGAGGCTGTCATAGCTGCAAAGGGTGGGCCAACACCATATTAAAGCCTACGGATTAAGAATGGGATGTCATTAAAGTTCATGTGCATGTAAAGGCAGGTGTCCCAAAACTTTTGGCAATATAGTGTGTGTATATATATATTCATGAATATTCATGTGTATATATATATATATATATATATATATATATATGTGTGTGTAAATATTCATGTGTATATATATATATATATATATATATATATATGTAATGTATGTATATGTAAGCAAATGTAAGCAATTAAGTACGAGACGAGAGGCTGTGCTGTATCGTGAATAAGTCACGGCTGAAGGGCGTTGTAAGGCACGACATGAAGCGGAGTGCCTGCAACCCCTTCAGCCGTGACTTATTCACAATACAGCACTAGCCTCGAGTACCTTATTGCTTTTATAAAATGGTTACCACACAGTACAAATATTAAAGCCAGACATATGTATCAATGCAACTTTCATGAAGTAAACTTTTTCTAAAAGCCTTTCTTCCTCTGGTAAAATTGTTCCTGACCATGAACAGCAACAGAAGTTGCATTATTACGCCATTAAATGGTGGCAAAGACTGTCTTTATGAGTGTGCCAGTCAGTAGCAAAGACTTTTACTTTGAAAAGACTGAATTGTTTTGAAAACGGAACAAGACGCAACTGACAAATACTTTGACTAGCGCTGTCAGTCACAGGAAAACCCCTTAACTGTTAAAAGGACAAGATGATACATTCGACATTTAAATTGATTTTTTATTATGAACATAGGCCTGACCTGAAGGAAAATGCTAAATCTGAATGCAGGTTATAAACTGGCTCATTCAAACTTTTCCTCACAACATTCTTCTTCTGACACAATACAATAAACCTCAATGAACAATATCAATTGAGAACATACAATTTATGTATGTGAGTGGTTGCTGGGGGTGTTGTGTAGTGATACACAGAACCCTTGGGAGAAGAATCAGAATCAAAAACAGGAACTAACCGTTTTATATTTATAAAACAGCTCTTTAGGGTTCTCGAATCTGATTGGCTGATAGCCATGGAATATTTTAGTGATAACAGCACTCCTACCTTTTCACCATTTGTATCACTCCGCTTGAAGCAGCTGTCATGGCAGCCGAACAAATCCACTGTTGTACCACAAACTGTAGTTTAAGAGTTTGTGAGAATGTAGTTGTTTAGACCTGAAATATTTACTTTTACAATTTGTTTATTAGACGTTTTTGTGGATGCGATCTCCAGGCCGTCAGCGGCCAGTCAGTGCTCGTGTACATGCCGAGAACAGCTTCATCTCAGTCAGTGCTTCGAAGATTTGCCACTGGCTTTCATATTGGTTGAACATCAGATATAATTAATTCTGGATACATAAAATGGGCAATCTTCAATCTTATTCATTTATAACTTGTTCCTGAGAAAATCAGATTGGGCTATGTTAAATTTAATAATTTAATATTAATTATTAAACTGGCTATGTCGTTGGCAATGTTATCTTAACTGGTAACACTTTACAATAAGGTTCATTAGTTAACATTAGTGCAATTAGTGCAACCTCACTGCATCTATGCAGTTGTGCTTTTTAGCATGGTACCATTGTGATTGCTAGTATGTTCAGTGAGGTTGCTAGGGCATTGATATGGGGCTCACTGACTTGATATTAAAGAGACCTATGTCTGTATGCCTTTGTTCAAAGAGGTATCCAATATTTTAACAAATTTTACTCAAATACATTTGGTGGATCACTTATTCTATCACTTGAACAATGTGAAATCTAGTAAATTGTGAATGAGTGAGAGGATCTGGACAAGTTGTATACATGAATGTTTAAAATACAGTAATGCTTCTGATGCTTATGCTGTCTCATGCACCTCATGAGTTCAACACCACAGTGAAATGCTGTAATGGACATAAGCAGAGGCAAATCTGACAGCTACTCGGTTGATTTTAGTTGTACGAGAAGGTCTCTTGGCTGATGAAAACACTAACTTAGAAACTGATGTTGATATACTGTACCATATATTGACTACACACTCCGAGCAAACTGATACAGTTTCATCACTTTCTAAACAAAATAAAACAACAAAAAATAACAGTGTGGACAGTTAGTCAAAAAGAATTGAAAACTGAAGATTGAACAAAGCCACATACACTCTTCAAAACAAAGGTTCCAATGGGTATTTTCGAGGTGATGCCATAAAAGAACCATTTTTGGTTGCCCAAATAACCTTTCAGTCATCAGTTCTTAAAAGAACCATAAATAAATAAATACAATTTGAATATACAGAACTCTATAAAGAACCTTTTGTGCAATGGAAAAATTCTATGGATGTTAAATGTTCTTAATGGAGCCATCGATGCCAATAAAGAACCTTAATTTTTAAGTTTAGCCTATATGTGACTAATTTACATCATTCAGTGTAAATCTGTTGGATTTGAGGTATCTTTAGCACAAAATACACACCAAAGGGACTAGAGGTTTGTTCAAATGACTAATCCGAAGAATGAGCAACAGTAGTACTGATGCTTGCCTTAGCAAACACCACTAATTAGAAAAGTACAAAAGGAAATGTGACAGTAAACAAATAGAGATAAAGAACAGAAAGTAGGGTTGTGGACAATGCAGTCCTACATCTAGCTGTAAATCATTTTAAGCGTATTTATTTGATGCCCTAGTTTTGCTTCCCTATGACAGACCCCTTAGTGCAAAGCACTCTGGTTTTCGTACAGTGTAATCTCACTGACAGAGCTCTGATGTGAATGCTTGAGGCCCGGTTCAAACCCAACAGCAATTGCATGTTTACTTCCTTTAATTTGCTGTCAAAGATATTCTCTATCACCTCAGTGAGTGTGTGCGTAAGTGTCAGAATAGTGAGATAGAAACTGAACAGTTGAGAAGAGCAATTAAATATGGAAGATCTGGTATGCAGAGATACAGTAGTGTGATAGAAAACTCCTAGCTGAGACTACAGAAAGGCTGTGCATTGTATAGTATGTGTGGCCTTCAGATTTCAGCTTTAGTCTTTAAACAATCATAGCCAGATTTTAGCAAAAGAAAGAAAAAAGTTAGTTAGTTTTCTTTCCCCCCCAAGAATCTTTATCAATTTATCCTGACACCACAATCAACACAGGTTTTCAGTCCTGGGTCTGTTGGTAGCCTGAAAGGTTTGTACTTTGAAGAATTCCGCCTCAGGGCAAACTGTTCCAATGCCATGTATCTTTCGACAGTGATGAAATAAAGAAGCTTTGACTTGGTCCCTTGCATATTTATTCAAATATTTCACCAGCCATATATCTTCAGTTTGACAGAAACAGGGTCACATAAAGAAAGGAATCCTGATTTGAACTTCACTAACATTATGAATGTAACAACATGGGTGATGTTCTCTAAGATTATCATTGATTTAAAAAAAATA
Source organism: Chanodichthys erythropterus (assembly GCF_024489055.1). Classification (NCBI taxonomy): domain Eukaryota; kingdom Metazoa; phylum Chordata; class Actinopteri; order Cypriniformes; family Xenocyprididae; genus Chanodichthys; species Chanodichthys erythropterus. Next base: position 34,730,565 of record NC_090235.1, read on the forward strand.
TGTTTTTTAGATGCATATTAAAAGGTACTGTCTTGTACATATTGTACCTTTACTAGTATTCCACGTAAAAAATTAAACAACAAAAACACTCAATTCTTTAACACTCAGGCCTAGATGGAATTTCTATTTTCTATTCTGATTTGGGATGGCAATATGAAAGTGTATACTACTAATCAAGAAAAACATAATTTCCCCTGTAGACAATGTGTAAAATGTGTAAAACTGAGCTCAGAGTACTGCATATGCTCTAATTGGTAGCATTTTGAGTTCCTACTCTGTGAAATATTGCGGAGCTTTACTGTGGAGTTCTGCAAGTGCAGATTCCGTGTGGGCCTGCTAATAAGCTTAGATCAATTGTAGTGAGGGAGGATCAAGTCTAAGCTTCTTTACCACACGAAAAAAAGGAGTTTAACATTTAAGTAACTAAATCACAATTACAAATGAAGCTGCGAAGGTGGGTCACATTAGATTTGTCACCTTAGCCAATTAGCAGTATGCGTCAGCTGCAAAAAAAACTATCTGAGAGTCAGGCATGTGGATGAGTTCCAAAAGTTTTTCAGAGAGGCCGGATTGCAAGTGCATCATATCATAAAGCCTTGAAATTTCAAACATTTCTACCATTATTGGCCAGGAAAAAAAAAGTATACAATTCATTACTTTTTTTACTGTTTGTGATAACTTGCCCAAATAGCTGCCAGTAAAACAATTTAAGCAATACAAAACAGTTTAAGAAATGGAGGGGAAAATGTTAGAGATATTACAACCCGAATTGGGACATTTTTTAAATTTGAATAAAATGAAAACTAATATTTTATTCACAATAGAACATAGATAACATAAATGTTTAAACTGAGAAATTTTTACAATTTTATGCACAAAATGAGCTCATTTCAAATTTCCATGCCTGCTACAGGTCTCAAAATAGTTAGAACAGGGTCATGTTTACCATGGTATAGCATCTTCTCTACTTTTCAAAACAGTTTGAAGACATCTGGGCATCAAGGTTATGAGTTTCTGGAGTTTCAGTGTTGGCATTTGGTCCCATTCTTGCCTGATATGGGTTTCCAGCTGCTGAAGAATTTGTGGTCATTTCGTTTAATGATGCACCAAATGTTCTCTATAGGTGAAAGATCTGGACTGCAGGCAGGCCAATTCAGCACCTGGACTCTTCTACGATGAAGCCATGCTGTTGTAATAGCTGCGGTATGTGGTTTTGCATTGTCCTGCTGAAATACACAAGGCCTTCACTGAAATAGACGTTTTCTCGAGGGGAGCATATGTTTTCTCTAAAACCTTTACATACCTTTCAGCATTCATAGTGCCTTCCAAAACATGCAAGCTGCCCATACCATATGCACTTATGCACCCCCATACCATCAGAGATGCTGCCTTTTGAACTTAATACGGATAACACGCTGGAAGGTCTTCCTTCTCTTTAGCCCAGAAGACAGAAAGAGTCCATTTTAAATGAGCCTTGGCCCACAGGACACGACAGCACTTCTGGACCATGTTCACATATGGCTTCCTTTTTTGCACGATAGAGCTTCAGTTAGCGTCTGCAGATGGCACAGCGGATTGTGTTGACCGACAGTGGTTTCTGGAAGTATTTCTGGGCCCATTTAGTATGCAGTGTCGTCTGAGGGCCTGAAGACCACGGGCATCCAATAAAGGTCTTCGGCCTTGTCCCTTACGCACAAGATTTCTTCAGTTTCTCTGAATCTTTTGATGATGTTATGTACTGTAGATTATGAGATTTGCAAAGCCTTTGCAATTAGATGTTGAGGAACATTGTTTTTAAAGTATTCCACAATCTTTGTATGCACTCTTTCACATCTTGACTTCTGAGAGACTCTGCCTCTCTAAGACATCCCTTTTATAGCTAATCATGTTACAGACCTGATATCAATTAACTTAATTAGTTGCTTGATGTTCTCCCAACTGAATCTTTTCAAAATGTCTTGCTTTTTCAGCCTTTTGTTGCCCCCGCACCAACTTTTTTTGAGACCTGTAGCAGGCATCAAATTTGAAATGAGCTCATTTAGTGGATAAAAGTGTAAAATTTCTCGGTTTAAACATTTGTTATATTATCTATGTTCTATTGTGAATAAAATATTGGGTCATGTGATTTGAAAGTCTTTTAGTTTTCATTTTATTCAAATTTAAAAAACGTCCCAACTTTTCCGGAATTCGGGTTGTATACAAAAAATATCAAACAATTGTTTTGGCTTACAGAAAGAGTAAAATATGTCACAACCAATTCGTATGTATTTTACGAGGTGACTAATTCATACAAATTCCTACGAACTTATTTGTATGAATTCATACAATTTGTCTAATCCCCAGTGACCCCCTAGGTTTAGGGGCAGGGTTAGGGGTAGGTCATTCGTACGAATTTGACAACTCGTGAAATACGTATGATTTAGCAAAAATCGTATGAGTGAGGTCGCACCAATTTGTACGAATTAGCCACCTCGTAAAATACATACGAATTGCCATGAGTTAGCGTTAATAAAGCCAAAGACTTTATGTATAAAAAAGATGGTGCACTTGTATTATTATGAATGAGAGATCATTATGTCTGCAGTGGCCATTAGAAGCTATAGTTCCTATAGAAACAGTCAGACATGCTTAGACTTGCCTTGCGCATTAGCTTGTTCCAGCCTGAAAAATGCAGTTTTTTAGTCATTCTAGAGTTTAGAAACAAAATTTATGAAACAGTTGTCAGATTTCACTGGTGATTTCAAAGCCCATGTGACAACTTGACCTTTATGAACTTAGCCCTTATCCTGAGAAAGAAGGTTTTTTTTTTTTGTTTTGTTTTTAAACATTGATTGTGAAGTTATGGAAGAATTGCAAGATATAAACTCGCAAAATTGTGAGATACGACCTTGCAATTCTTACTTTTCTTCTCGCAATTCTCACTTTTCTTCCAATTGCGTGTTTATATCTCACAATTCTGACCTTATTTCTCAGAATTGTGAGTTTATATCCTGCAGTTGTAAATTTAGAACATGCAATTGAATTATTACTTTTTATTTATTTTTTTTATTCTGTGTCGGAAACATTATTTCAGTCAGGACCACTTAAGTCAAAAATTACAAGAGACAAAATTTAGTCAATTTTTATTGCCATATTTGCTAAAGTTACAATTTGGCGGTATGGCTCTGTTCTAAATTCCCCGTCCTTTCATGAGCTTCATGAAAGCCAAGACCGGGAACAGCAGCAGCTTCTGGGGACAACCTCCCATTTTTTTTAACTGGGAGAGCAGCAGAAAATCCCCCTATTGAGAACAGAGCATGCATCAATGACATCAGAATGACACTGATTAAGTTATACACAAGTTTAAGGAGGAGCTGGGGAGGAGGTGGGTTGCAAGCAGCGTGCAGTGGAAGCAGCCAAGCAGGCAGAGAGACGGAAGCTGCGTTTAAGTAATGCGCCTTATTTTAGATTTGCCAATGGAGTCCATAGAAATTGGATCAGCTGATATGGGTGGGGTTGGAATTTGAGAATCAGCTGATAGCGGAGCTTGACTACGAGGCCTGCCTGAACTAACGCTGACGCTTAATTAAGGTGACTGTCAGTGTTTTTTTTTTTTTGTTTGTTTTTTTTTTTTTGCTATACAACTGCAGGAAAAAAAAAAAATATGATGCTGATACTGAAATTGTGGTTCGGTGGACATAATTTACACAAAAAATATTATATTGTATTATATATTATTATTATTTTTTTGTACTTGGTGTTTTATATCTACATTAAATCTTATATAGTATCTGTGACAACTAGCCCTGGTCTCCTCTATATCTCAGCGAAGGGTCTTATGTTTTTGCCCCGGGCTCTTTCCATTAAATCTGTTAAACTGGCTAAAGCTCAGTGTTTTCATTCCATACTGTAGGAGTCACACCACATTCCTGTTACAACTTCATTGTGGTGCATAAAAATCTCCTTTCCAAAACCACAGGCCCATGTGTTATGAATTAAACCTCTGTTTGTTCTCATTTACAACATTTCTCTCTCTTATCCCTACCTTCCTCTGCATGTACCTCTCGCTCTCACTCTCTTTTCCACATTTTGTGTTGTAAAAGCAGCATTTAATCATGATGAAAGCATTCCACTACAAAGCATTGGAGGATTAGGTTGCCATTGACGACCAGCTGTCAATGGTCCACCGTTACGTCACCGTTGGGGGATTTTCCACCCGAAAAGGGGGTTACGGCTTTTATACATGCAGATTGTTACCGCCCACCTGTGCCACAGGACAACCAATGATGACAAAGCAGCGTCTGGAGGCGGGTGATGATTTGCGGAACGCGTCTGTGAGCCCCTCCCGCCTGTCAGATTCAATAGAATCTGATACGCGCGCTCTGGCTCGCGGCGTGGGCGGAATCCCCTCGGTCAATTTATCAGCGAGTCACACACGAACTGTACACTGAATGTCACACTCACTCGTGTCCCGCCCACCGCACTTGTTCATAGACAAGAGAAACGCTTGCCAAGAGCCATCATTTCCAAAAGAAATACACCCCTCCTCATCCGAAGCACGTTTGGCAGCTTTTTTTTTTTTTTTTTTTTTTTTTTTTTTTGGCGCTGCAATGTCTCTCATGGATAATATGATGTTGGGGTGGAGATTATCTACTGACATGCATCCATGAATAGCTGCTCTTGACTGTTTTTCATGGGAATTCATCATGTGGGCAGTAAAACCGTGTTAAATGCATACACGGCCAGTGCAGGTCGCGCATGGCAGCGGGAGCGCGGGGATTTCACGCACTCTGGTCACATCCCTCCGCCTGTCAAAGCAACAGGTTGCATTGCATTTCCGAATATGAACAGACAAAATGCTGACAAATAAATGCAATAATTAATACATTCAAGTACAAATGCATTCGAATTTCGTTCTTTCTTCTCCTTCTTAAAAAAAATAAAATAAAAAATACTTTAAATCTTTTGAGATATATGGCAAGCTGCTTCAACATTCATTATTAACAAGTAGGCTATTCATTTATTCATATATTGTAGTATAGCCTACATAGTGACTGGTAAACAGTCAGCACAGTAGTCTTTTACAGTTTCATAACTAGATACTACTTGCTATAGCGTCTATCTATTCAGTATGTTGCTTATAATAATTGTTTAAATATAGCACTTATTAATTTCCTAATCACAACCAATGACTATTGCATTATTACCTCTAACAAATGACATTTTTTGCCACTGATATATTTTCCACAGATCACAATTGAACTATTCAACTAGTATTTATTTGTACTTATTACAGTTTTAATATTGATTTATCCTTTTTCGTAACTAGTTATTAGTAATAGTAATATCAATGTTCCTAGTAATACTGAACAGACACGACTTGTTTAGACAGCAATGTATTCCATTTGGCACTAGCAACATTTTTGCTCATCATGTAAGATTTTTGAATTAAAAATTCACATAGTGTCCTAATTACAGTAAAATCAGGCTTTAAAATATGATTACGCAACTTTTTTTTTTTTATTAAAGTAGTTCGTTTTAAAGAATAAATGTTTATACGACTTGCCATAAGAGATGGACGTGCAAGGAAATTCTGCACATGTAAATCTTTCTAAAGAGGCATGAATGTTGTGTGGTAGAAGATGCGCGTCCTCCGGATAAACCTGTTCTGGAGGGAGTGACTTGATTCAAGCGCCGTCCAATTATCTGATAGCAGCATTTATCCGCCGCTACAGCCCCGTCTAGTCATCCGAAAACAGGCGTGAACCGACGTGGAAGGAATGCTCGTCTGAATATTTTATCTAACGAAAAGAAAGAAAATAAAAAAAAAAAAAAAAAACGTGTGGAGAAATATATTATCGTGGAAAGACGCGGCTGAATTGTGCCGCTCCATTCACACGACCCTATTTTTAGGGCGCTCTCGCCGTGTCTACTATCAGTAATAGTGACTGCGCTCGCGTGAGAGACCGCTTACAAATCTGCAGAGAGAAAAAAAAAAAAGGACCGGAGAGCTCCAGACAAACGGAAACTGTGGCCAGACTCCAGAGGAAGTCAATTGATTTCGCCCTTCTTGATGAGATAGATTTACAAGCTTTGCCCAGCGTGTCTGTCAGACCGTCTGTCAAAGCAATCAACAGTTGGTGCGACCGCGCGATTAAAGGGACTTTGCATGCACGAGACGCTTCAGTGATGGGTGTGTGATTTCAGCACCTCAGTCCTATGGACACCCGCTTGCGTGTGACTGAATTGTTCAGTAATATGGAAGACAGACTGTTGCATATCGTGATGCATTGGATGCTTTTGCGTGTTTAGTACATTACAGCAGACTAGAGACACAAGAATGAGCAGTCTATTCATGGCTCCCGGTGCTTTTGCTTTTATTCACGTCTTGCATTTGGTGTAAATAGACTACAGACAGAGAGATCACATACAGTCCATCTTTACTGGATTTAAGGGTGCATTGTTGTTTTACCCTTGACCTTGCCTTTTGACGCTCAAAAGCATAATGTTAATGATGGAGAGCAGCGGGATAGACGCGCATCAGGTTGAACTGGACGCCGACTACGAGCCGCACTGCCGCCCGAGGTCATGCACCTGGCCGCTGCCGTGTCCGGAGGAGGAGACCCGAGCGTTGCCTGTGAAAGTGGAGCCGCGCAACGTGCCGGCGTGCCGGAGCGGAGGGGCGCCGACGGAGTTCAAGCATCCAGCCGGCGCCCCTGCCCCTATCGCGGCCGCCCCTGCGTGCATGTCCGGCGCCGCGCTGGATGTGGCCGGCCAGCTGCGCAAATCCAAGTCGTCGCGACGGAACGCATGGGGCAACCAGTCATACGCGGATCTGATCACGCGTGCCATTGAGAGCACCCCCGAGAAACGGCTCACCTTATCGCAAATCTATGACTGGATGGTGCGATTTGTGCCCTATTTCAAGGATAAAGGAGACAGCAATAGCTCAGCCGGCTGGAAGGTACAGTTCCCACCTGATCATAATAGTCATATTTTAGAATTTCATGTTCTGCGCTCGCCATGTAGGTATCTCGCGTTATACAAAAGGCTGTTCGCTTATGTCAGACAGGCTACCTGACACGTTGTGGTGAAGGGAAATTCTCTGCTTTCCAATACATCATACATTTCCAGAGCAATGAGTAGAATGGGGAGGCGAGCAGAAGGAGTAGAGTTCAATGAGTTCATTGCTCTTACAATATTTTAAATGTAAAATTTTGGCCGTTTATGACGCAACAATGGCGTTTATGACGCATTGAGCTTGATTATGACGCCTTCATCGGAATGATCTGTAGTGCGCGGGCCGCGCTCGTAAGGCAGGTCACCTGGGGGACACGCACGGGTCCGGTCAGCTTCCCCGCGCGTCGGCCACGCATGCACGCAAGCACGCCTGTCTGTCTGCTTTGAGATCTCCAGCACGCACCCTCCTCCTCCTCCTCCTCGTAACCCCCTCCCTCCCTCTCTCCCTCTGCTGTCTCCTGTTCAGCCCTGACATCCATCCAAAAGACTATGGGAAATAAAATAGGCGGTATAAAATTGTAATTAAAACATTACATAATCGAAAAGGGTTATTTAGTGAAGCAAATACAACCGCATAATTGCACCACATTGGTTGGCAAAAGAATAAACCATGCTGAATGTTTCAGCTGTTCAGTTTTTGTGTGTCATATGGTTGTGTCAAAGGTTTTAATTAGATCAGATTTGATATTTTGAACTATGCATGCTCTCAATATACATGCTTCATTCAGAACCCAAGGGACCTTTGTCTGTCTGTCTCTCTGTTTCCCTCAGCACCAACATCTAACTTCGAAAATGATAGTCAGGCACAGCTGAATTTGAATTCTGTTTCTCCCTGTGGTTTGTGGCTTTCTGTCAAGCATTTTAGTTCACCGAGATAATATCATAAAACATCCAGAAAGGCAGACAATTATGAAGTGACTTCTTTCAACCGATCAGTGGCTATTTATTGTATTTTTTGAGAATGGCCTTTAATAAAATACAAAACCTTACAGAATATAAAGCCGGAAAAACATCTTATTTTTGTACAAGGGAACTTAGTTAATATTCTAGTTAATGTTTCAGAATTAATACAGGTTAAAAACATGTTAATGTATGTATATATTAAATATATCAATTGATCAATTTACCCTCATTATTTATGGTTTAAGAGGATGGCGTGCTTTTGTTTGAATTCATCATGTCTTAGAATGTTTTTGTTTGTCAAAGTGTGTGCAATAGTTGATACACACAGGCCTTTTATTACATCATCAAAACAACAGGAGATTTTAATATTTCTAAATGGGATATTTACTGTACCTCACGCTAGATCCTTGTTTTTTCATTGGATACAGGGGACAAAGAGATGGGCTAAACTAATCTTAAGCCTGTAGTTTTAAACTGAAATTAAATCTGGTTTAATTCCTTACGACTTGTTTGTGCTGCCCAGGGATCCACAGCTGTATGTCGCTCATATGTTCCCATAAGGCGAGAGATTTGATTGGCCGGCAGGAGATGAAAATGGAGAAAAACAACTTGATTCAATCAAAATAAGGTTGTGGAAAACAGACCATGCTCACACATGTTGGCCCCATAACAGTTGGCATCTGATTTTAATGCGCATTTAATTCTGACACATGCAGACCGTGCGCTCGCACTAACAATACACACAAATATGCATAACACACACAAACAGATATTTACTTCAGAATGTAAAGCACTCTTATATGATAGATAGATAGATAGATAGATAGATAGATAGATAGATAGATAGATAGATAGATAGATAGATAGATAGATAGATAGATAGATAGATAGATAGATAGATAGATAGATAGATAGATAGATAGATAGATAGATAGATAGATAGATAGATAGATAGATAGATAGATTATCCACCAGTGGCAAGTTGATGATGGAACTGAAGGTGGTTTGGAGCAAAGAAAGATCACATACAGTCAGTGCACTGAAAGCACTCTTTAATAGCTGTTGTGTAATCCTGCTTGTCTACACTGTGGCAGCCAGTTTCGTGTGTCTCGGCTGGCCTGGCTCGGACATTGAGCCTCGCCGTTTTTGGCATCAATTAGCTGCTATTATTAGTTCTGGGTTTTCTGTGACGGGTTGGATTATGGCTGTTGTACGGTGGGCAAGAGGGCAGAGAAGAACATGCATGGCTCATTGTGATGACCAGTGCTTGTGGTTTATGGAGGGATGCCATGTTGAAGTGTTTTGCTTTTATGTTCACATTCTTTTAAAGTGTGTCTATGTATTTGTGGTATAACATGAGGTTTTCAGATGAGCCCGGTGATGTGAAGCATCTCGTATAATAGTACGGCAAGAGTGTGTCACATCCTGTTACTGACTGTTGAGATGTAGAAAATAACTAATCAGGTTTTCTCTATCCTTCCAAGTATTTATTGCATTTAACTGTGATTTATTGTGATGGGAGCTTAGCGTTAATGCATGTGTGTCTACAGCCGTTTATAGGTTTTTCCAGACTCGTATAATATTTTGAAGATGTTGTCTATATCACTATCAATACCCAAAGTAAAATTTTATAGCTCAGTAGTTGCTTTTTCAAAGGTCAAGAGACTTAATGGAGATCTAAGCCACATTTCATTTAAGTATTATTTTGTCTCTGAGATTTTCCCTAAAATTCCTAAGGAGCAATAAAAATAGATAAAATGTACAGTTGTTGACATACAGTAAGAGTTTTGAGCTATAAAATGAATGTGGATAGTAGAACTCAGATCATTCAGTATGGGGAGATATTGATGAGAAACTTGATGATGAGTTTGAGCCATTATATAAGATGTTGTTGTTGTTTCAGGAGACTTCAGTAAAGGTCTCAATTTTATTAATCTCAATCTCAATTCAATTGAGATATTAAGGAAATCTCATTTGTGATTGTTGTGTCCTAGGTGTATTTATACATCTATGTAGGAAGGAACAGAAAAAAGGGAAGTTAAAAGTAAAAAAAAAATACTTTCCTTTTATCTTCATTATCGTAATCTTGTTTTAAGAGCATTAAAGTGAGAGGAATAGGCATGGAAACTGTAGAAGAGATTATGAGCACACACAGAAAATAAAGAGTGAGAAAGAGACAGAGATACATGAGCAACAGTGACAGTAATTTTGTAATAGTTGACTGGGCTTCTCAACCACCCCAGCTGTGACAGCTCTGGCCAGTCTGGCATTGATGCAGGGCAGATCTCAGTGCCAGGCTATTTGGCCAGAGTCGACGTTCAGTTGGATGCCCTCAGCTCTGGAGAAACACTGTCATCGTTACTCTCACAAAAAATATGTAGAAGAAGTGACTGTAACACAGTTGGCCATATTGGCATCCTGAGGATGATTTGAGGAGTGTGGAATAGTGAAAACTGCACATTTACTGTGTGAAAGCTGGATTTTCTTTAGAAGTAGACTAAAAAGGATAAAAATGCAGACAGTATTAGTTGAAACATGACATATAGAAATTAATTATAATGGCTATTAAAGGGATAGTTCACCCAAAAATGAAAATTATCCCAAGTCAATTGAGATATTAAGAAAATCACATTTGTGATTGTTGTGTCCTAGGTATATCTATATATCTATCTAGGAAGGAACAGAAAAAAAGGGAAAAAAGTAAAAGTAAAAAAAAAATACTTTCCTTATATCTTCATTATCTTCATTATTCATTTTTAAATATATCTCTGATTGTGTTCGTCTGAAAGAAAATCATCATATACACCTATGATGGCTTGAGAGTGAGTAAATCATGGGATCATTTTCATTTTTGATGGCTATTATGAAAATGATCATGGGATCATTTTCACATTTGGGGCTATTATTGGAGACAAGATCAGTGTTTGAGATATTTGAAAGAAAAATCAGTATGTCTTATCCACAGAAGGGTGTCACAATATACCAGTATTGATGATAGCCATGATATGTAAAAAAATAAAATAAAATAAATAAATAAATGATCAATATCATGTTAATACTACATAAAAGATAGTATCGTAACTATTTCAGCATCAGTAACTGCATCTGGTTGACACTCCAACATAGTAGGTGGCAGTATTGCACTGGGCACCACCAGTCATCATATATAGAAGAAGACAACACAGTCGTTCTGCCACAGAAAATCAAGTAGACGAAAATTGCTTGCCAGCGTGGGAGTTTTTTTTGGATTCTGTAAAAAAAAGATGAGGTATTAGACACCCCGGTCTGTAAAAAGTGTCGATCATCAGTAAGTTATTTTTTTACATTTTTGTACAGTGATGGTTACAGACTGTCTCTCTCTGTGATTCCCATCGCATTTGTTTTTTTAGTGTGATTAATTAGCCAAAAAGAGAAAACACATAAAAAAAAGTAAAAGACGAATTTGACTGATAGCATTATTTATTTATTTAATTTATATAGATATTGCAATAATATCGTTATCTTAAATTCTTTTGGCCACTAATATTGTATAGTGAAAATCTGATATTGTGACAGGCCTAATTGGCAGACTGCTACGCAACATCTGGGGGTAAAGGTGCAAAGGTTTTTATTGTTAGAAAACAACATTTGTTTATAAGGTTCAGAAGTGAAAGTGAGTTATTTGAACAGGCTGCCACTGTGTTCTGTGCCAGGCTATTATTGTGGTAGTATGAATTCCATCAAATTCAAACACTTCTGCAATTTACAGCCACAACTGTGGCTGGTTGTTGTACATGTTAGTCATATGGTTTCTTAAGTCGGTAGTTCTTAGCCAGAATAAGTAGACCAGACTAATAGTCAAATAATTTTAGTCAGTGAAAAGATCCTGTTATCTGCAAGAAGGACTTGAATTCATCTGGCAATCTTATGCGTTGGCACATGTATTGTGCTGGAAATGCTTTGAGATATGACTAGGGATGTTCTAATAGGTATCAGTTGGGTGAGCCAGGAAAATACAAAATGTTGGTTTGATGTCCTTTCTTTGCTAGTGTACTCTTAAACATGGCTAAATTAATTTTTAGTTGGTCATACATATTTAAAATGTACCTTTCTCTTCAAGTTAAATGGACCTAACAGTCTGTGGTGTATGTAAAGATTTGTCCAGTAAAATGCTCTATAGGAAAAGAATGTCTGTTTCTTTAAAATTCTTTAAAAGTCTGTTTTGTAAATGCACTTTCCAGGTCTTATGTTCCACCTCTCATTGACTTACAATAGGGACAGGAACTTTGATATGCCCTGCCTACATTTCTTGTTTCAAAAAAGACACGTTCTGATGGAAATTTCTAACTATATTATGTTTTGGTGAATTGGTGGTGAATTTGAATGAATTCATACAATCTCATTTGTACATTTACATATGATTTTCTTACGGCCCACTGGTGGTTAGGTTTGGGGTGTACCTTCATGCTTATTTTATTTCTCTCAAAAACATAGATTTGACCATCAATACAAATTGACCATCAATTTATCAAAACTTAAAATACTTACCTTTTTTTGCAATATGTTCACACAGAAAACTTTTCATAGGCAATTTATATCAGACCAGGCCACCTTCTTCCATTGCTTCCAATGCTCCGTGGTCCAGTTCTGATGCTCATGTACCCACTGTTGGCACTTTCTGCCGTGGACGGGTCAGCATCGGCACCCTGACTGGTCTGCGGCTATGCAGCCCCATACACTGTGATGCATTGTGTATTCTGACACCTTTCTGAAGCAGTATTAACTTCTTGAGAAATTTGAGCTCCAGTAGCTTGTCTGTTGGATCAAACCACACGGGCCAGCCTTTGCTCCCCATGTGCATCAATGAGCCTTGGCTGCCCATGATCCTGTCGCCGGTTCACCACTGTTCCTTCCTTGGGCCAATTTTGATCAAATCCTTGCGCTTGCCCATTTTTCCTGCTTCTAACACATCAACTTTGAGGACAAAATGTTCACTTGCTGCCTAATATATCCCACCCACTAACAGGTGCCGTGATGAAGAGATAATCAGTCATAATGTTATGCCTGATTGGTGTATATATAGTTATATATATATATATATATATATGGCAGTGAACGGGTCCAACGAGTTTGAAACTCAAGAAAGTGCATCCATCCATCATAAACAAACTCCACACAGCTCCTGGGGATTAATAAAGGCCTTCCGAAGCGATGTGTGTGAGTAAGAAAAATATCCTTATTTAACAAGTTATAAAGTAAAATATTTAGCTTCTGCCAGACCGCCTTCCATATTCATCTGACATTGTGTCTGTTATGCTTATTTCTTAAGTTGAATACGGAAGGCATACGATGTAGTGTAAGCGTTCTGAACTGCGAGAGGCATTACATTTTCTTCTTAAGTTGAATACGGAAGGTGGTAGCATCACAAACATCAAAAACAGCTCTTACGCTTGAGCAGGAATGTCTCAACAGGTAAATGTAGGCTACTTTCAACATATTAGGAATACTTTTAGCTGATTTGCTATGTGTCATGAGAGTAAGCAACTGAGTAGCCAACACTCTTGTCTGGAGTGAATGCGAGCGTCTCACTTATTATTAACCCATCCAACGTATCTGCACCGGGCACATTCTTTGACATTATATATATGTATATATATATATAAGCTAATACTCTAACCTCCGGTTTTAAAGACAAAGCTTAAGCTAGTTCTGGACTAAAATGCATGTTTGAGCTGTTACAACTGAAAGCATCTTGTACTGACATATCTTAAAATATGTCAGTGCCATTGTTTTCTCTCAAGGTGCACACCAGTAATGTGTTTTTTCTAGTGTATGTATATAAAAGCTACTTAAATATTTTAATTGAACTAATGCCAAATCCTGGCTAAGACTAAGCCCTGTCTGTGAAACTGGGCCTAACTGTTTGATGATCCATAAATATTATATACATGATGTGTTGTACAACACAAGATACTATTTGTGCATTATTATATGCATGTTCTGGAATTGTTTATTTGCGTGTGTGAGAGACAGTCTGACGGGATTTCACGTCCAGGGGGGTGCAGCTCTCGTTAATAATTCAGATGAGGCTCGTTATCACGGCAGCACAGATCCTGCTCTGATTCCACCTTAATTAAAGCCATGAAGCTCTGCTCACACACTCTTTAACACACACACATTCACAGCCTCCAAACGCTCACACACATCCTCGAGTGTCACGTGGCTGCTTGCGCCTTTTCCATTGTAGCTCTTGTGCTTTCAGAAAAATGCTACAGTAATATATTGTAATCAGATTCCCAGGCATGATTTTTCACCTGGTGTTGCCGCCTATAGTGGTTTAGCCTCAGAATCGAGTAAGACAGGCGCCTTCATGACCTCTGACCCTGACCACAGTTTATTAGAGACCTTTATAGAGCCTGTACACATTAAAGACAATTGACTCTGAAGCCTGGCATGTGCTGCTATTATCAGGTGCTTACATATTTAATCAGATCTTCATAAGATTCCCCCCCACCGGAGCGCTGGGCAAACTGAGATTGATGAGCTGTAATGGGCGAGAGGAGAGCAGCCATGATTAATGCATGCGCAGAGGAAAGCCTGCCAATGCGGCTCACTGGTGCACTCGAGATCCAGTCGGGCACCTTCAAGTGTATGACTGACCCTAGTCTCATAGAGCAAACTTTGACTATCCACATCAAGTATGGTCCACTTTGCTGCTTATTCATGACAAAAACCACCAACTTAGACAGGAAGAGTATGGTGAGTGACATTTAAAGTGATGAACCACAGATTTTGTCTTTATGTGTCATTTAGAGGTGGAAATGAGGCCATGAGATATCTGCAGGCTAAAATTTGCAGAAACGTGTGTAGACTAGGGCTGCATGATAAACCACGTTATTTTGTTTTTCTGCGATATATATAAAATAAGTTCACCAGATTACTTGAATAGCTCTATTTGGAAAGAATGAATAATTCTAGAAAGATTAGGGTGATTTAAATGAAACAAGCAGTGCTTTATATTTTTTCATTTAAGTTTTCAGGTACAGAAAATGAATAATCAAATGTAAAATAAAACTGCATAGTCTTCACAAATTTAATGTAATCTGTGTGAAAGCTGCAAAAGTGATTTTCTCTGATTTGATAATTCATGAGGACACAGAAAGCAGCAAGAATATTAGCCTGCTGTCACTTTAACCCCGAACATGCGCATACAATATAATGATACATATCCGTTTTCTTTGTTTGCATTACCAAAGCCATAAGCTACTGTGTTTACAAGGATACTCGCAGAGACGGACATTTTGATGTAATTTTGTGTGTATGTGTCCGTTCAAGCAAAAACAGATGCAAAAGTGAACGGAATTTGGTGTTTATGTGCGTCTGCTTGGTTTTGTATGTGCGCAAAGAAAACACACGAACACAACTGACAGGACCTAAAATGCGTAGAAATGATGAACTTTTGCACTATGATGGTTAAACTTTGCAATTAATCCAAAAAATTTGAACTGTGGTGTTTGGTCCATACAGATGCTAGACATCGCACATCCTGCGATGTGACTATCACGGCTGCATACATCGCGATATCGATGCTAAAACGATACATCGTGCAGCCCTAGTGTAGTCCAACCTGATCTCACAAGAAAAACATAACTATTTTACAGTTTTGCATGAATTTGTATGATGTTGCACGAAAACATAATTTTTAGAAAAAGTAAACAACACACAGACTGTACAAAAAAGCACAAATGAGAATTCATTCAAATGAATTAGCCACCAAATTAGAGTGTTTCATGTAGACTTACTGCCCTTTTCCAAGTATGATATTTCTAGAAATGGTTTGGTTTACTTACAATGTAAAGCCCTGTTCACACCAAGACAAATGTTTTGTGCTAAAATTTGGCGCGACAAACTATTTCATTTGAATTAACGGCTGTTAACGTGTCTGTTTAGACCGACACGGACATTCACATGCTGCCAATGAATTTTTTTTTTTTACAGAGTGGTGTTCTAAATGATTTCTAACCCACTGCGAAGAAAGTTGGCCGACCAATAAGATTTGCTCCTTGGGTCACATGCCCAGCTCTGCTGTTACATAACACTACAACTTGGTGGCGCTAACAAACAAAGTTTTCTTCTAAGCGGTAGTGAATGGCAGCAGAACAATTCAGATCTGACTTGTCTCTGTACTTCTCTGGTGTCAGAAATGGATATTTTTTGAGTTTCTAAAAATGCTTTCAGAGAGTGAATTTGCATATTCATTCAGTTCGTCTGCCTTTTTTTACACATTGATCTCAACAGACAAATTGCATTATGAAAATTGGATTAGATTTTGTGTTGAATTTTTATGTTGGTCTGAACAGGCCTTAAGTTTAAAGCATTTTTCTTCATCTGTGTTATCGCTTGCCAGGTGAAAATCAAACCTAATTGCTTATAAAAATCTTTTACTTAGCTAAATGAAGTACCATTCATGTCTATAACACAAACTGTTTGAGGAAAGTTATGCTAACCCTAAAGCTTAGCATCAGGGGTTTGTTCAAATGAACAATCAAGCAATAGTTTGCTTAATGAAATGTTAGATCCTGCCAGACAAACCAAGAATTTGGATCCACTCTCTTTACCAGATCCTGTCAGAAGATATCCGTTTTGTCCGGTATCCAAAAGCAGTTAACGTAGAGAGGGGAAGAGCAGGAAGCAGGAGACAAAGTTATAAAAAAAAAATGAGTTTATTGAATAATCTTAGCTATGTATTTATTGATGGTCAGTTGGACTTCATCCTACAGAATTTCGCTGGTCACATTCAGAATTGGAAAGTTTGTTCAGAGCAATATGGTTTTGAGATCAAGGTGATTTTTCTCTTTGTGTTTCTTGAAGGTATTTCTTGTCATGGAAAGAAAATGCAAACTGGTTCTCTCTCTACATATTTCACTCCGAAATATCTGAATATTTACTTTCTGGCTTGTAAATTTTATTTGCATAACTAAATGGGAGATAAGCGTGTGTGTCCGGGTGGAGGAATATTTTTATGAAGCAGACAGTGTGTGGATTTTGTTTGTCAGTTTGATGAAAATGGGTCAGGATGCAGGCCCAAGCGTTTAATATGCTGCCCATGTCACTGCTAACTCTCAGACACGACACATAGCCTGGAATGAACCCTTGTAGCACGTCCCCCTGTGTCTCGCTCCCTGCTCGACAGTCTCATTCTCTCTCGGTGTCTATGGATTTTTTGGTTTCTCTATCTTTTACACACTTTTAATGATATTTGCATATTTTTTCTTTCTTTGTGTAAAAATTCATAAAGTAATGAATACAAAATTTCTGTTGGAATTTTTATTATTATTCGGAACCAATCCTAAAGGATTCTAATGGGATCAAAGGAGAATTCTATAAGATTCAAACAATATAAATTGAAAATTCCACTTTATCCACACTATGTGTCTTAAACAAATTTCTGTATGCATGGAATAGCTAGATGACCTACTAAATGTTTCCATATCACAGAGCAAAGTGTGTGTGGAATACTGTATCCCACTACACATTGTGCTTCACCTGGCCTTCTATTTCAAGTGTGACCAATGAATCAGAGGTAAAATCCACTGTGATTTTTAGCTTTGTTGACTGTCAGACTACCAAAAATGAAGTTGTTTTTATAAGATGTTGACTGCCCAGTACATGTGGTCAATTGTGATGAAAGTCTTTTGTAAATCATACAGTTTGGTATATACAGTTCACATTGGCTTTTACCCAAGATTCCACTGGGATCATATCCTTCACGCAACAATTGTAAATAACAGAAAAAATTGACAGTGTGCACCCAGCTTTAGAGGATCTTTTAGGATTAGTTTCAAATTATGATAGAATAGGAAGCTTGAACATATCACTTAAAGGGATAGTTCGCCCAAAATTTTGGCATTATTTATTAACCTTTATGTCGTTCCAACCCTGAATGACTTTCTTTCTTCTGCTGAACATAGAAGAAGATATTTTGCAGAACAGTTTTGGTGACCAATGACTTCCATTGTATGAAAGCATCAACAACACTGAGACATTTCTAAAAATATCTTCTTTTATGTTTCACAGAAGAAAGCAAAGTCATACAGTATTGGAATGACAGGAGCGTGAGTAAATGATAACAGAATTTTCATTTTTGGGTGAACTAAACCTTTAAGGATTTTGTTGACTTCGGAATCTAGTGTTCATTTGAGGTTGTAATTTTCTCATTCTCTTTGCAATAAGTGTGCAATAAGTTTGAATGAAATCTTTCTTTATGTCTCTTAACATACACATTCACACATGGTTGAGTTAACATCCCTAATGATTTATAGCTTCACCCCAAATTTTGACTGCATCAAATCCTGGATTCCATTAGGCATCTTTATTGTCTTTGATGGCTTGCCATCGGACTCCATCAGTGTGTTAATAGTGACATTAATCTGCGTATTAACTAGTGCCAAGGAAAGAAGGATGGAAAAGAAAACCATGAGGGAATTAAAAAGAGGAAAAAGACTGTTGGAAGAGGGGTGGTAGAATTGAAATGAGACAGACATCTATTTGAAACAGTCCGTTTTGCTGTTTGAAATGATTTAAATCTATGTCAAAACCAGACAGATTTTGGAGCCTCATTTCTTGAGTGACGCCATACTATTTCATTTGATAACCTCACAATAAGAAAGAATACTTATCAAACATTACCATAAAACATAAACGACAGCAGCTTTAGCTATAGTTTCACACTAAGCTAACAGCAATATAAATAATACTGTACTCCCTCCCCCATGCAAAAACAAATGCTGTATTTGTTTTTTGACTAGTCACAAATCACAAATGAATGAACTCTTATGAACATCATTATCATTATTATTTCATAATAAATTGTTGTTTTTCTTCTTAAAAAAATAGCATTTTATTTTTAAAAAAAAATGTTATGAAAATATAATATAATAATATAAAATAATAATATAATAAAAAAACACATAAGGCCGTCCAATTAAATAAGTCAGTTTAAAAGTGTTACAATTGTGGCTATTCAACATATAAAAATCTGTAAGATTTTAAATGCTTTTCAAAGAAGTATCTTCTGCTCACTAAGGCTGCATTTGATTGATCAAAAATACAGTAAAACAGTAATATTGTGAAACATTATTACAATTTAAAATAACAAATGATTTCTATTTTAATATATTTTAAAATGTCATTTATTCCTGTGATGGTAAAGCTGTATTTTCAGCAGCCTTATACTCCAGTCTTCAGTGTCACGTGATCCTTCAGAAATCATTGTAATATGCTGATTTGGTGCTCTAGAAACATTTTTTATTAGTGTTAAAACAGTTGTGCTACTTGCATGTGTTAATACATTTTTAAAAAGAACAGCATTTATTGAAATATATATATATATATATATATATATATATATATATATATATATATATATATAAAATAAAAATTTATAAGTTTTTACTGTCACTTTTGATCAATTTAATGCGTCCCTGTCAAATAAAAGTATTAATTAAAAAAAAAAGCAGTAGTGCACATTTTAATATATTTTATGCAAATAAAAAAATTGCATACTGTGTACAGTATACGTATTGCATATTTCAGCAAGATGTATTCAGAATGTAGCCAGTGAGAACTACACAGAGGAAAAGACACAGAGAAACATTAAACCCTGTGATTGGGAGACACTCAAAGACATAAATTGAAATGAGTTTGAGAATTGGACGGATATGTGGAAAGACGGCTGTGTGTTTGTGGCTGTAATTGCGTGACTGTGAACAGTGAGTTGGCCAGCCTGCGTTCTTCTCCTCTCAAGACAGATAATGAGAAGCCTAAAGCCAATGACACACTACTTCTACTATTTTTGCATTTATATATATATATATATATTATAAAAATGCAAAAATATATATACACACAGTATTCAAAATGATGTATGCAGAACACCCGGATGACCTATTTCAAACTTTGCCAAAAATGTGCAGTATATAAATATGCAGTACAATATGCAGATTACTGTATGTGTGACCAATGTGTCCAGTGAACCAGAAGTAATACAACAGCTGTGATATTTAACTTAACTGACTTATTTTTTGATCATACAACAAAAGTTAATAATTTTTAAAAAATCGCTGTATATTGTGTACCGTTTCATATAATATTTTAAGAAATATTAATTGTATACTATGTAGTAAGCAGTATGCTACTGTTCCATTCTGAACACAGTCTCTCTCCTCCCGTCTCTGTTAATGATCTGCTCGGCCTGCCGAGCTGAATCTGAGCGATGCCCACCGACAGCGCCACTCAGGCGGAAAGACACACACACTCACACATAGACATATAGAAGAGAGGAATATCGCAGTCCAACATTTATCCAGAATATATGAATAAACCCACACTGACACAAAATCTCTCCATCACATGTGCAAGGGCAGACCTCAGCAGTTCAGCACATGTAGAGTTCAGACTGTAATGCTGCATGCTAACACGCTCGCATAATTGTGGCAGAAAACACTCACAAAAAAAATCACAAATAGTGTACAAAAGGAGGCGTAAAGCAATATAACACAGTGATAATCGACACGGTTAGTGTTCCTGAGTGTTCTCACTGAAATACGTGGAAGAGGTCAAAAGTGAGGTCATATTGTCTCATGCCTCAACACTTGATGCTAATGTATCTTGAGACTTTAATGCTCATTGAAAGAGAATAAATTTCATATGGTCAACACCACTTGGTATCACCTCTCTGGACTCCTTGAGAAGATCATATTTG
Organism: Chanodichthys erythropterus; assembly: GCF_024489055.1. Taxonomy (NCBI): domain Eukaryota; kingdom Metazoa; phylum Chordata; class Actinopteri; order Cypriniformes; family Xenocyprididae; genus Chanodichthys; species Chanodichthys erythropterus. Next base: position 34,751,209 of record NC_090235.1, read on the forward strand.
TCATATTATTATTATTAATATGTTTTAGAACAGCTTTAGATTTACATGACACCATTAACTAAAAACTGAAAACCTTTTTATACGTTTTGGCCGTTCATTTACACGACAACAGCGTTTTGGTTTCCTGAAAATGCAAACTTTTGAAAATGGGTTTTAAAGTGCAAGTTTTTGAAAACGGTCTCCGTGTAAACAACAAAAACGCGAATCTACGATTACGTCATGCACATGCGCATTAAATGTTCAGTCCATAGTGTTTCATAGACATCTAATGGCCTGTCAGCAGAATACAGCGCTGTTAGTTGTTTTCACGTATACATATGAATGGGGATCGTATTGACAATGGTGTCGCCTGTACGTGGAAAACTTAAAGGAAAAACTTCTCTGTTTTAAGCATATCACTGTCATGTAAATGACCCTTAGAAAAGAACCATCATGTACTCACCATCCTCATCATCCCAAATGCATATAATTGTTTACTTCTGTTAACAACATGAGACGTTAATGTTCTCACAATTAATTTAAGTGTAATTTAGGAGTCTTGAGACTGCTGAACTTCAAAAATGGCAAAAAATTACTATGAAAGCACCATAAAACTGCTTCATATGAACAATGTGCTATTTCATATCTTCTTAAGTCATGACATGTTTTAACAAACAGACTGAAATTTAAGTTGGTGTACACTGAAAGTCCTATCCTCTTCTGAAACTCTCAAAACTCATTTAAAATTTTGAATACTCCACAAGGTTTGAATATTTTCATTGAATAACGATAATTCAGTAGTGTGTTGAATATATGAATTTGATTAAGCTTTAGAGCATTTTTTTTTCATTATAACATAGTCAAAAGAAGCATCCCAATCAATCACAACACCCATTACATGAGAACATTTTGAGACATTTTAGAGATCTCTTCTGAAAGTCTAGAGGAGACACATAATAAAGATGCATTTTAGATGATTTCTTAAGTGTAACGTGTAATCTCATAGTTTTTGAATGGAATATTTAAAATGTCATCATTATACTGTATGTATGGCTATTCCAAGATTATATGTTTCATACATTGTTTGGTGACAAGAAATATTTTGCCTATAGGTCTTTGGGAGATGTATATTAAGTGTGTGTGTATGAATGTGAGGCTGTTGAATATTTTGTGTGTGTGTGTGTGTGTGTGTGTGTGTGTGTGTGTGTGTGTGTGTGTGTGTGTGTGTGTGTGTGTGTGTGTGTGTGTGTGTGTGTGTGTGTGTGTGTATGTGTCTGTGTGTGTATAGACTTCAGCTTTTTAATGAAGTTCTCCGTTAAGTCTCCCAAAGACTTCACATTCCTCATACCCCCCCCCCCATACACACCCCCGAGCACACACACACAACCAAATGACCCCTCCCCCCATTGCAACACACACGCTCACACACACAAACACTTAAAACACACATTCCAAGCATCCTCATTAGCAATTCATGAGCTGAGTCTCATTAGACACTAAGTTTTAGCGCGGGCCTCTGAAGTCGATGGCTAGAGCTGTTATTAATATTTCATATGTCTTCCCATTGAGGAGCTAAAAAAAAGAAGTTGCTTCGCTTCGGCTACAAAGTCGCTCGAGCTCTCCTCTTTTACCCCTCTTCCTCTATTTTCCCTCCTTTTTCCCCTTCGTTAGACTGCTTTTATGGACTGCCTCTTTCTTCGCCGCTCCATATCTCCGCCCCTCTCTCCAGCGCACAGACCCTAACTCAAACTGACTTAATTGGGCTGTCTTTGTTCGAAGAAATGTGGACCTACCTTACATTTTCCCATAGATTCAGACCAAAGAATGAGACAAAACACAAATGAGATCTCTTTAATATCTCAAAAGTAATCTCAGATGTCTCCTCTAGACTTTCAGAAGAGATCTCTAAAATGTCTCAGAATTTTCTCAGATTTAGAAAGATACCAAATTCTGCAATCAGAGGTTTCAATATGAAGTCATCAAATAATCTGAGCTGTTATCCAAATTCATTGTATAGCTCTATACTTTTAGTAAATGTCAAAAAATATCTCATTTGTGTCTATTTTTATTTCTTCAAATGAATTTTAGGAGAAACATCTGAGACTTGATCATTGTAAATTAAAGATATCTGAGAACTCAAAGCTGAAGTGTGTTTTTGGATGTTGTACACTATATGTTGAGAAAACTTTAAGCAAGCCATCCATGCAGTAGGTTGATATTCCTCAAAAAAGCTCAGTGGAGCATTCAAAACATTGCTCTATTTGAGAATCCTGATCAGGGCTGTGTTTCCCAAAAGCATCGCTAGCCAAAGTTGATCATAGAAACCATTGGTAGAGTGGTCACTGTGATCTACTTAGATGTATGATGTTTTTGGGAAGTGCAGCCAACTCAACCAATGGTGGACTGGGCTATCTGTTGACCGACCAATGGCAGACAGGCAAACAATCCTTATTTTTACAATTCTGTTGCATTCGTTAGAATGAATGAAGGTGGAATGATGGAAAACTAATGGGAAGAAGTAATAAGCAGAGATATAGCAGAATGCTGTTCATGTAGAATTAGAGACAGCTAAATTGGGAGAATCCCAAGTGAACCCTACAACCCCTATAAAGAGGTTGGGGGAACAGAGGGGATCAGGGATGGCCGATACGTTGTGCTCTGGAAATAAATGCATGCATGAATAAGTCAATAATGGTCATGTCTCGAAATGTGTGCATAAACAAATGAACGAATATGCGTGTGTGTGTGTGTGTCCATGTGGAAGGCCAGACTCCCTTTCTCGACAGACGCCACATTCCCTGTGAATGAGAAACAGACCCGGACAGAGGGATGAGAGACAGATAGATGTCTTTAACAGCCTGATTCAACTGTCTCTGAGTGAATTCCGAGAGCCCCCTCCTTCCGAAACCAACTTTATTCCCACTTTATCTATGGGAGAATATGTGCCAATGCTCCTCTGTCTCTCATTTAAACAGAGCTGTCATGAGATCCGTAATCAAACCAAAAAACCTCACAAAGGCAGAAGAGCAAGGCAGTATGGAACCAATTGTGATCTAACAGCAGTCAAAAAATTTACATCTGAGACAGCGGATTCAGATTCAGCTTTCTCTCCTCATTTGACCCTTTTCTCCTAAGCTTGATCAATATCATCTCCTTTTCTCTTCGTCTTCCCACGTTTTCTGTCACTCTCTCATTCCAGGATGTTGTTTCCACAGCAGCACCGTTGCGTTTTACAGGGGTGTTGATTTGTTGCGATGATGTTTCTTGCGTCTCCCCTGAATATGTTGTTTAATGAATCTTTTGCGCAGTGCAGCGTAATTAATTTGTATTCTGTCAAGTCTTTTATCAGACACACCTGTTATGACACGTCGCTTATATCAGGTGATTTGATAAATGGGAGCTGCGATGTGCTGTAGCGCTTAATGAGGAATCACAGAATCCAGTTTAAGAAACTTCCCAAAAGCCAGGCGAGTTTTACGGTAGTTTAACGAGCAGGGCGGGGTCGCTTGATGACACAGTGCATACTGGGAGGTGACGTTCAGCATGCTGGAGTGTTTGCTTTGAACAATTAGAGGTAGTTTGCGGCCATCTTGTGCAGTCGCTGGCGGACTAGCACAATAGGACGTGGTGCGGTAAGCCGCCGAGCCGTTTCATGGGAAAGAGCGCCTGAAAATGGCGCTCCGGAAGGCGTCCTCGCTCAGTCTCTTTACAAGCGCCTCTTTTATTTTCCCTCTTTCGAACTCTATCAATTTTCCCAGCACATTCTCTCCCCTGGTTTTGTGGTTTGTCTGCCACCCCTCCTCCATTGCTACCCTGCTTGCTGTGTTCTTTATAAAGTCTTTCTCTTTCAACATCATACCCATAACCCCTTTTACACCCCCAACACACCCTCACACGCACTCCGACTCTCCTACATTCAATTCCCTGTCTTCCTTTCTTTCTTTCTGTCTTTCTCTGCCTACTATGGTCAGGTCTCATGGGGAAAGACAGTTGGCAGGAAGCAGGCTTGCTGCCATAGCAACAGGATCACTCCCTCTCCCACAGGTCTCCTTAGCAACCGGTAGCTTGGCATTGTTGTAATGAGCGGACCCTATGTGCCAGGCTAACAGAGCACAAGTGTGTGTGTGTGTGTGTGTGTGTGTGTGTGTGTGTGTGTGTGTGTGTGTGTGTGTGTGTGTGTGCGCATGTATGTATCCGAGTGCATATTTATTTGCTATGTCTCATTGTGAAGATTTTCTTTGGGAGTTAATACTGAGCATCAAATCTGTTTTGTGTATTCAAAATATATATGAGGTTTTTGTCCTTTTACATGAACTTGAATATTAAAGGATACATCTTAAACGCATTAATGTAGCAGGTTTTAATTAACAATCATGTGACCAGGTGCTTCCCAATCTGTTTGGGGTTTGATTAAAGCGATCAGCTCATTCCACGCCCTGCAACCGAAATAATCGATGCGTGACTTAATTAATGATTTACTAATTAATTGTGCATGCTCTGCCTAGAACAGAGGATGACTTTGTGCTCGATGATAAAGTCAGTCATAGTTGTTCATGCTTGAGTTTTTGCTTGCGGAGAAGGCGACAGCACAAAAGACTTCAAAAAATTGCAATGTGAATCAGAAGCCTGCTTTTTTTTCTCTATACATTTATTCACTGTTATTTATCTTCGTAGTTGAGTCAAAAAACAAATAATCTTGTCAATTTTTGTGTTATTCATTCAACGTAGTTCTTTTACTTGGGCATCAAGACCCACTCTGTAAAAATCAATTTTATAGTTTCAGCAAAATATTTTAAAATTCTTAAAATTAGATGTTCATTTTTCTTACCTTTTTATATTTTAAGTATAAAATAAATTTGGTTAGATCTGAGCTTAAAACAAGAAGAAAAACATTGCCAATGGGGTAAGCAAAGCAAATCTTCATATCTCATGCAATTTTGCTTCTCATGTGAATTTATCTTGCTTTAAGGATGTTTTGATCCTTTTAATGGAAAACAAGACACAAGTACTAACTAATAAAATAATTTTATATAGTGTGTAAATTATTCAATATCATTTTATGTTGTTTTATCACAGCAAAGTTTATATCACAACAAGAAGTGTGCATCTGTGCATAAGACCCAGGTGTAAGACAGTTCTTCTGAGTCTGTGCGATCTCCCACAGGTGTCTGTACTCTCCACCTGTTGTGTGAAAGCTTAGCTGGGGATCGTCATCATTTCAAGCTAACGTTGCTCTTAGCGCTGCCCCAGTCTGGGCTGCATGCCACGCGACGACCGGGCAAACGTATGCCAGGGGGCGGCTGTGCTATGCTGTGCCCTGCTACGCAATGGCGAAGAACTGGCTTTTGTGCCCCGAAGGTCTGGTCAGCTCTGGCATGCAGGGCGGATTTTCCGATCCCCTGCACCGCTCTCAGATGCTCCTTAATCTGCCTGCTCTATTTTTAAACCTCCCTCCCCTCTTTTTGCTCTATCTGTCCATCCTTCACTTCCTCCTACTCTCCCTCCCTCCCTCAGGCTCTCCCCGTTCCCAGGGAACTTGGCCCGGCTCGCCCAGCAGCTCCAATTAGAGCTCGGTCCAAGGGGATGGAGCTCACTATCTGGCTGCTCCCACCTACAGGCCCCCAGGGGCTCCGGCTCATTTTCCGTGCCCAGTCTACCTCTCTCAGGTTAGGCTAAAGCTCCAGACGCAGCCCCTCCCTTCCTCCCTGGTCCCTCTGGTGTGTGGGCATTCCACAGGGAAGCAAGCGGTGAGAGAGGCCTTCTGTCACCTAAGCGTTGGCTGTAATTATGGCAATGCTCTGTTTTTAGGAAATGAATGCTGGGCTTCCATCATTAACAATGTCTAATTTAGTTAGTTTGTCGATTTGAAGACAAAACATTAAATGTTCAGCCAAAAATGAAAATTTTGTTATTTACTCACCTCATGTTATCTGTTTTTTCAAGGACAACCAAAAGAGGATTTTCAAAGCTCTTTTCCATATCACAACATTGTATAAAAAACAGTTATTATGTCAGAAAATCTCTATTACAGCTTTTAAGTAGCATAATCTCTACTGCAACTTTCCATATATTCAAACTGGCACATCCATTGGGGTTTAAGGATTAAAGATGTCAAACTTTGTGTGACATTTGGGTGAAAACAGGGGCGTAGTTTGTGGGGGGGATGGGGGGGGGGGAGGTAACCCCCCCAATATTCAAATGCTTCGGTTACAACCCCCCCAATATTTCATGAAAATCACAGTAGATCAAATGAAAAATATGTAGAATTCATTTATTATGTAACAATAATTTTGTTTCCATTCAAATATGAGTTTGTCATAATAAATTAGACAAAAAAAAAAATACCTCCCCCCCTCCATTGAACCGATTGGTAACGCCCAACCAATGCGCGTCACACTTTCACCAAAACAACGCGAGTGGCGCTCTACTGTTTGAATGGGAGAGTACGGGTAGCACCAAAAATTAAGAGAACCGCTGCCCAGCCGACTATATTAAACTTCTGTTCAAAGAGGGACTTTAAAAAGAATAAAGCATGTACTGAGGAGGTATGAGAATATTGTAATAGCTAGGTACACTCCACAATATTTTAGCTAGCTAATCCATTGCAATTTAGCCATAACTATCAGTGTGACTGTAACCAGTATCCAAAACAGTCGCCTGTTTTGTTAGTTCATTTTTCAATAGTGTCTGGAATTATCAATGACAGAAGTATTCACATCGGTGTTTGTTTTCTTCCTTAATTAATCTGACTTTTGAACGAATTGGCTGAATGAACGATTTAAGTGACTAACTCAATAAAAAAGCGAATCGCTGCCGCCTACTGGCGGTTTCAATATTTAACATAATTTCTTTCTTTTTAGGATCAGTTATGTTAGAATTTTATGAATGGTTATACATACATTTCATAAAGTTATGAAGATAGATAGATAGAAAGATAGATAAAGAAGAAATAAATTATCCAATAACGCTAAAACAGATTATTATTATTTTTTAATTAAAAAATAACAGGCAGCATACCAACATTCAACCCCCCCCAATGTTGAAACCAAATCTACGCCCTTGGGTGAAGATTATTAATAATGGCAAATAACAAAATTTCAGTCTGTTATTAGCACAGATTGTATGACTCTGAATGTAGCATGTCAGTCGTATGGAACCCTTTTTTTGGTGTGGGTGCATAAATAAAGATTCTAACTAAGAGAACAACACAAACTCAGATAAATTAATAAATAAAACACATTGTGTATTAACCAGAAATAATGATGTTAGCATGTATTAGAACTGTTGGATCCTATAATTTCATATTGCTCCATTCGTCACATTACCCACACCTCTCTCTGCTCTCCACTGTTCCCATTAATCGCCTGTGAGTTCTTTCTTTTTCCCCAAACAGTCAAGCACCGCCCGTGACATCACTCACAGGAAGTGCATCTTTAGCGTTGGCTAATTTCCATCGATTGCCTCCAGACAGGCTTAGCAGACGCGCCCTGTTCCCACACAGAACTCTCATTTTAAGTCTCCTCGCCTGCAGGAGTCCTCTCTCGCTCTCTCCCTCTCGCACAATGAACGCAGTCAGCGCTTTTATCTCCTACCCCACTTGTGCTTATTATCAAATAAATGCGAGGCAGAGAGATACCCATTGACAGTAGCATGCATAATGACTGCTGGCTGTGTGAAATGGATTAATAAATAATGGGTGAACGCGGCTGAAAACAGCTTTTCCAGTCCTGCGAGCGCACAAGAATGCTCGACAGAACAATCCCCCAACACACGATCCGTGCGTTCCGAACCGCGTCGAATAGAACACTGGGCAGAATGTAAAACAGAACGCTGCCTTGAATACTCATAGGAGTCTGCTCAGTAAATTAGAACGCTCCTTAAAATGAGAAACAGATCACTTGGCAAATGCATGGAATAGTTCGCTAAAACTTTGAGGAAGATAGCATCTTAAACATTGTCTTTTTTTTTTTTCTTTTTTTTTTCGACTGAAATATAGACACTACCATACATGTGGCCTTTTGTACTGCTCAGAAATTTAATCAAATCTTAGGCACTTAGTGACTTGTTTGACCTTGCGTGAAAAATGAGCTGCTATTCTTCCAAATCCCATTCATTGCCCATAGTGAAGTTGATCCAAGGGCCCTAATCCAAGGCCTATATCAATGAATAGTGGACTAAAACACTGTATCATAGCACCATTTGATTAAATCTCCTTTTTGGATCCACTTTTGGGAGAAGATTATCTGACTAGGGATCTTTCTTTTTTCAGATTTATTTACTATGACGTCTTTGTACACTCTCTTTTAAAACTTTTTTTTTTTCTCTCTCTCTGTAACATGTATTACTCTTATATTTCCTTAAATTTTACTCTCTGGATACAAACACAATTTATCTCTGATTTCTCCCAAGGCTTTCCATTAGCGTGTAGATCCAACCACTAACAAACCACTGTGTTAATGTAAGTGTTGAAACCATCCCTTTCTAGCTGTATGATATTTTGTTTTTGGTGTGTTGGGGCAATTGTTAAGGCTGAACTTTCCATGTAAAAGCAGCATTTTTATGACTTGTCGTGGGCAGATGTGCCTAACATAAAAACAAGTGGGCAGAGGCGACCAATGGCGCCAGGCGGTCAAAAAGGTAATGATCTTGGTTCATAAACCTCAATTTAACAAATACCATAAATAATAAAAAAAGAATCTTAAATTGTGAATAAAGTAATTTAGTTGCCTCTTGCTAAAAATAGGGTACAAAATAATTCTTGAAAGTTGAAACCATTAAAGTCAGTTGTTTTATTATTTTCTGTTATAAAAAAAAAAAAGAATGAGTTACACAGTTGCAAGTAACAAGTTAAATTAACCCAAATGTTGATTTATAGTTATTAATGAACCAAAGTTTACCCTATCTGTGGAATGTGCCAGTTCTTCAATGAAGCATGAGTACCCTGAATCTAATCTAGTCTATGTAGTTATGTAATGAAACTCTTCTAATTTTTTCCAATTTGATCTTGATGCCAATTATTACGCCCGTCATCACTCTTTCTCTACACACCTCATGTCTGGCCAACATATGATCCCTTCAATCCCTGTTACTTTGTTGCATTCCAGTGGTTATAATCAGCTAAGGGGCCGCCAGATTTAACCAGGATTAGCCCTAGATTTCTCTGGATTATGCTGGCTGGAGTGGGATTAAACCTGATTGCCAGATTTTTCCGGTTTGCCGGGCATATTTGAAAGTGTCTGTATGTCAGGTCTGTATATCAATGTGTTTGAACATTTCTTCCACTACATTCTATTTGGAAGCTCAGCCTTTGTGTGTATATAACTAGCAGGGTATTTTTAAAGTTGTGATTAAAATGCTGGAGGTCAGTGTTGCCCACTGGTAGACGTTACTTGACCGTATCAGATGGCATTGAGCTTCACTGTCTGCATTGGTAGTTGTTACTTGTGGTGGGAAAGTATCATCTAAGTTAATAGTTGCAGATGTGATAGTGTGCAGAATAGTTGCAGAGAGTGTGTTTTTGTGTATCAGAGAGAAAAAGCAGGTCATAAGCAGAAGGCTACATGGCTGGCCAGCAAATGACTCAGAGGTAGAAGAGCTTGAAGGTGTCCAGGTCAAATTCCAAACCACAGACCTGCTATTTATAACGCTCACCACAGGCCGCACCACCACAGCAATTGTGACTTCATGAATAATCTGCTTTCATCAAACACCCGGCACTCTACCTCCCCCCCCCCATCTTAATGGAGCCACTAAGGGCAAAGAGTGGATCTTTTCACAGACTAAACGACAGCGCGTGGCCTTTCAAGTCTGAAAGTTGTCATGTTTTAAAAATGCAAGCTTTCTTCAACAAGCTCATGTGTAGACGGCTGTTTGGTGAGCTGATCTGTGGAGTGGCGGGGTGCTGGTAGCTACTGTGAAGTCATGCAGCCTATAGTTGACTTGCTAATCACTGTTCCTCTGAGACAGCTCAAGCGACGGTGTGACTGCTGATGATTGAAGCTCTCTTGCGAGTTGGGCGAGTCGTCTGACTGTCAGAGATGAAAGGCTGTTTGCAGTTTACCTGCAGCATCAAACGGCATCTGCCTCTCTCTTCCCCCCGCTTCTCGCACATAGCTCGTCTCTTCCCGTTTCCACAGTAGTCATGGTTACCCCTGCAACAGAGCGCACTTGCCGGAGCTGTCAGGGCGTCGCGCTCAGATCACCTCGCGCAGGTCGTTTTGGTGTGCAGTTCCCATTCGTGACACCGTGCTTCAATTTGGCTTTGATTAAGTCGGCCCAGGAAGCATCTGGCTCTTTCACCAGCACGGGGGCTTGTGTAATTTGGCAGAATAACCGGTGGAGAATAAAGCCCCTTCCTGGGGGGTGAGGGGACGTAAATACATCTTGCTTATCCAATTTCTCACCGCTCTGAATGGGAGCGGCGCAAAAAGCAGCAAATCTGCCACTGGTGTTGGGGGAAGAATTAGCCCCTCAGGTGTGAGGTGACACTGAAACAGCACGCTCTCCAAGATTAGCCTGCTTTACAGTCGATATCCAGCTGTAGTGTAAATTTTGCCAAGGTAATTGGCTCTTTTCAGTGACTGATATCTGACCACTCATGTGAGCGGTAATGGTTCTCAGAATCACTACGGAAAACAAGAGGCTGCTTTCCGTAAGGGGTGCGATGGGGGATTATGGAGTATAGATGGGCTGATAGACGTACTTGAAGCGTAATTGTATTGTGGATGATTGAGGGACAGGAAGTAGCTTTGTTTTGTCTTATTTGAATTTTTTTTCTTCAGAGCAGGTGAATGAAATTAGTGGTGTGATTTGTTGCGGGATGGAGAGTGAGTGAAAAGAGAGTGATAAACAGATGCGGGACACAGGGAAAGAGATGAATGAGTGTGAGAACGAGGGAATCTAAGTGAAGTAGGGTGTGAAAAGGCTTTGTAGCTTTGAGAGGGAGAGATGCTGTGTGTTTGTAAAGAGTGGAGCTCGCACTACATTACTGTTGCTGTGTACACATGTCAACACATTATATGGATTGCTGTTAATGTTGAGAATTTGATGGACAGATTATGGTTTTCCTGCTGAAGAAAGAGAAGCTGAGAGGGATATAGAGATCAGATTGAGTTCTCTGAATGATGCGTATCAGACCTGTTGTCAGGGATGGACAACTTGGAACATTGTCCTGGGACCTGTAACGAGGGCCCTCTATGGTATAGCCTATTCATTGCATCTGGGGGAAAGGGGCCAAGCATAAATATTGTCCCAGGTCCCAGGAATTTTAGGCATGACCATGGTGTGAACACAAGGGTACTGTGATAAGAGCATGCAACAGGGAGAAGCAGATTGAGGGATTTGGCCCTGTTGCGTTTTTCAGGGATGGGTAGGAACATGCTGTTCCAGTCTGTTCTGAGTATTGATGCTGTACTGTCTCAGAGTTGTTGGCCTCATTCTTTTTGTCTGTCTTTCTTTCTTTATGATGTTCTGTTAACCTATCACATCATTCTCTCCAGCTAATCAAAAAATTAGCTATTTTCAAAGGAATCCATTCCAACCTTAGTAGAAACTAATCAATAAAAATATTTGATTACAAGAGATTTGTATAACACATAAAATTATTTTAAAAATCTTGTTGGTTTTAATTATTTCTGCTATTTATGTGTGAAGGTAGTGGATAAATACTTTTAACGTGCTATTGCGAGTGCAGTCTTTACACTGAAATAATGAAGTTATAAGGTATGGGAGACCTTGCTATATTGTGAAAATTGAAGTGCATTATTAGACATGATGCACACCGGAATGTTTTGCGAAAAGCTTTTGCTGTGACATTTATAAATGTGACTGACTTTATTTACAATATTGCACAGTCTTGAGTGTTATATTGGTTTATTAAACTGCATAATAATAAAATAAAGTCCACATAATTTCATTATAATTGTATTTATTAAATCCAGAAGACATGTGAAGTAACAGAAATTAATAGTGGGCTCCTGTAAGTTCTGTGCAGTAATATACACAACAGCTATGTGAACAAGTGTTTCACATCTTAGTTGGTATATTTCACTGCTGGAACAATGTATTGACCAATTCACATTGAGACTGTAACTATCATTAACATTCTTGACTCCATTGTTGTTGTACATCAAATTAATAGATGCATTTCTCTGTTGCATCTGTATCACTGAAGCCTTTCTCTCTCTCTGGTTTTTGTTTCCTTTGTCTGGTGCTTCTCCAGGATCACTAGCGTGCCAAAATCACGCCTCGCTCTCGCTTTCTCATCTCACTCTCTGGCTTTCCCTCATATTTCCCCAAGACTGCAATCGATAGAGGCGTCTGTGATCAGGTTGCCACGTGTGATTCATTTGGGTAACCTTGACTACGGTTTGATGTGCGTGTGGACTTGGCTTGGCTAGCTGCAGCGTGAGTCAGAGAAAGCGTGTGCCGTGCAGGAGCTGGTCTGCTTACAGTATTGATTTGCCTGAGCAGCCAAGAGGGGTTTCACCTCTTCCTGCAATGAGTGCCCTGAACTGCTTTAGAGTTTTTATAGGAACTTGCATAATTCTTGTGAGAATATCAGTTGGTTTGAACAATGCTTTTGAATACACCTTTAAAAAAACAACAAAAAATCTTGTATACCATTAAACATTTCTTAGAATAATCTTTTTAATACATCATAGTTCAGGGGTCTTCTGCAGGGGGTGTCCATAAATTACTGTTTAATTTGTGCAAAAAAGTGTAAATATAATATAGGCATTAAACTACGGTTTTGTACATCATCAGTGATTAATTTGGCTCTACAATGTTTGTATTATAATATAAATGTAAATATATGGTGCAGTATGTTATTATTGGTCAGGCTTCTACCTATCTACCAGGGGACCTTAGCCTGAAAAAAAGTATGTTTAAATATCTTAATCTTCTACATAAGTTGAAGACATACAATACTAACAATCTCACTAACAATCCTCAAATCTAAATCACTAATGCCTCAATCTTATTTCTTCCTGTTTTCTCTCTACAGAACTCCATCAGACACAACCTCTCCCTACATACTCGCTTCATCCGTGTTCAAAATGAGGGAACAGGAAAAAGTTCCTGGTGGATGCTTAATCCAGAGGGAGGAAAGATGGGTAAAGGACCCCGCAGACGAGCTGTATCCATGGACAATGGCACTAAGTACCTGAAGAGCCGAGGCCGAGTCAGCAGGAAGAGAGCTGGAGCTGTGGGAATTGGCCGAGAGCTTGGAGGACCTGGAATACAAGGTTCACCAGAACATGGAAGTCCAGCGGGAAAGGGAGTAATGGGAGTTGGGGGTGAAGAGTTTGATGCCTGGACAGACCTTCACTCCAGAACAAGTTCCTCTGCATCAACATTAAGTGGATGCTTGTCTCCTATTCTGGCTGAGACAGAACCTGATGAACCAGAGGAAGGAGGATTATCCTGCTCTGCCTCCCCACGACTCTACCCTAGCCCCACCAGCACAAGATCTCCAGCCCTGGGAACAGGCGGACATTGTCCATCTGTCGAGCTCCCACACCTAGCTGATCTAACTGGAGCCATCAGCTTGGAAGAGGGCTACTCTCAGCCTCTACCACTTAAGCGCAATGGCTATCACTATGGCCCTGGACCCAAAGGAGAGACCTCCTACTGTGGAACAGTCTATGGCCAACCATCCATGGGCATGCTTAGGCATCATACGCCTATGCAGACGATTCAGGAAAACAAGCCTACCAGCTTCCAGCGTGCCCTTAGGGCATACTCAGAGAACAATGCCCTTGAAAGTCTGCTTGCTGGAGGGCCACAATATTGTGGTAAGGACATGGTTGTGGGGCAAGGAGGAGCATCCCATTCACTTATGCCACAATCTAACAGTGCTGTGCACTCTCATGGCCACAATCAGAGCCACAATCACAGCCAGAATCACAATCATAACCCCGAGCATGGCCACAATCGCAATTCCAGTCAAAGCCTACACAATGGCCATGGAGTAACTCACGAGCAAAACCCAAGCCATCATCATAATCCCAATCAAGCTCATAATAAGCATCACCCAGGTCTTGACTACAGTCACCACAAACACCACCGTGGCCATGACTATGTTCAATCTCATGACCACAAACTCAATGCTAGTCCCAATCCCAACCACATGCACAATCACCTGCAACACAGCAACTCCAGACAACCAGACCTTTCTCCCAGGGTAAACAATGACATGTTGCAACCCTACAATCACAAATCACCCAGCGTTTATGGGTCACGTGCTCACCTCCCTTCCACTGCTCTGCCTCCTAACCCTGCCAGTGTCTTGGATGTACCCCAAGACCCCTGTCGCTTGGCTTCAGCCCCCCATCCTCGCCATCAGTCCTACCCAGGTTCCCACCTCCATCAGGGCATGACAGAACCCTGGCAGGGGTATTACCACACTTCACAGAATCCTAATTACCATGGCAACCACCAAGCTAACCATCACCAGGATCCTCACAACCGGTTGCAGTCTGAGCTGGAAATGGATGTGCACCAGAGCAGTCTGGATTGCGATGTGGAATCCATCCTCCTGAATGACTTCATGGACTCAACAGAAGGAATGGACTTTAACTTCGATGGGTCGCTATCACAGGGTGTTGGCATGGGAATGGGTTTGGGGATGGGAATGGGAATGGGGGTGTTTGCAGGACCTCAGCAATCACACAACAGCCAGAGCTGGGTGCCTGGGTGAACTGTGGGGGCATTGCGGACCTACATACAGGCAAACATTCAACCATACAGCCTTCTGAAGGGCAGCAGGTCAAGTTGGGAACTCAACTGTACAAATTGACCAAGATTCCCTTTTGGTGATGTCAGATTCTGGACTCATAATTATCCCTTGCCCATCCCCTTAAAATCCCCACCCCCTCCTTCTATTCCATTTACCCTGCTGTGGAATAATGTCATAGCACCCTATCAGTCCTTTCTGTGGTTCATGTCCTTCAGTTTGTGCTCAATTCATCACTTTGAAGCACTTTACATCGCCATCCATTCCAATGCTGTAACGACCACCCCGCGACCTGGGAGGAATCACATTGTCCGCTGGCCTGGGTTTAATGTATGCAAACGACTTTGTTATCCTTCCTGAACAAAAAAGTAAATAAATAATTAAGCGTTGGTGTTGTTTTACTAAACATGAGTACAGGATTGAGCAGTTGCTATAGCTGTCTGAGTGTCTGTGCTGTCATTTGTGCATTTGTCAATGTGTGCGGGTGTATGAGCGTCTGAGTGTGGAGCTGCTTTTCATTGGTAAATGTACGCACCTCCTCCCAAGGAGGTCTATTGGATGTCCCTTTATTGTGGGCCAGGACAGTCATCCATCAGACACACTCTATTGATATTCAGCATATCCTTTTTAATCTCCAAAGTAATGCACCAGCTATGCATCACTGTTGCAAATAGAATGTGATGCTTGGAGTGCGCAGGGCTGTTTTTCCCCCGGACACACAACGGCTTAATGTGTTTTGGCGAAAGTGATGATTAAAGTCACTCTGCAGTAAGTGGGGGGCAGGGGGAGGGGGTATTAGAAGGAGGTAGGGAGGGCAGAGATAGAGAGATAGAGGGGGAAAAGGAGAAATGCAAATATTATCACTATGCCCCCTTCCTCTCCATTCTGTGAATTTATAAAGCTTTCCCTGTAATGAAATAAGGAACGATCCAACACTACCGCACATCCTGTGCAGAGCTCTTTCCTGGTTCACCTCGGCCTTGCTACTCTGTGGCAGCCTTTCTCGCTCTTCAGCCAATGCACTGGCTTTATTTTAGATACAATAGCATCCTCCATTATCTGTCTGTGTTACCCTAGGTAATCAATGATGATTGATCAAATCTGAAGCTTTGTCAACCCTCATTAACTGTGTGTTCATTTAATACAGTGCTGAAATTGGGAAATTTATCCTATATGAGTTAAAGCTTGACTAACCTGACTCAGTAAATATTGGATGGTAGTGCTACCTCAAGGTTGCAAAAAGGAAGGTGTCTCATATTTGAGGTCATAACTTCACAATTCCACCATCTTCCAGAGCTTTTCTGTCCTACACTAGTGAACTGCATGTTGATTAATCCAGTCAGCAAGCAAAAAATGGGTGCTATCTTCTCTTTGCAGACTTCCCCTATTATGTTGTCCTTATCCAGTGATCTCGCAGACAGTAATTAAGTGCAAGTGTGTATTTTCTCATTCTGAATGTAATAAAACACTAAGGATTCAGAGGGAAGGACTCCTCAAATTATGCCATGACTTGGTGAGGTTGGAGGAAACATGCGGGACACATTTATGCATACAGTAGAGATACAAGTTCCAATATCCTATTATGGCCACTAGATAGGGATGGACAAAGTAATGGAAACACCACATGGAATAGGACCAGAATGAATATAGCCTATTAGGTTGACTGCCAATTACAAAACATTTCAGGTATAAAAGAGATCTGACAGTTAGCACTTTGATATGAGATGCTCGAAGCAACATGAGACAACTAACAGGCTTTCAAAGCTGAATAGTCTGTATGGGAATTGCTGATGCATCCATCTCAAAAATTTCTAAATTATTTGTTTTGTCAAGGGAGACAGGATCAAAAATAATGATAGCATATGCCAAACATAGTTAAACTCTATTGGCAAAGACAAACAGAGGTCGAAAACGTACAAAGTGCAGCGTCAAAAATTGAAAGCTATGTGAATCAGCACCTCTCTGACAAACTCTCCACAATAGGTATTTTCAAGAATTAGATTGTAAAGCACTGTTCACACTGCAGTGTTTCATAATTAAAGGATTATAATTGCTTCATGCACACTTCTAAACAAATTCAAGAGTGGTTTCATGGCTGCAAGGGTAAAGTCGTTCTCCACCAAATCATTTTTGAATTTGTATGTAATGTTGTAGAGCAGTGGTTCCCAACCACATTCCTGGAGTACCCCCAACACTGCACATTTTCCATGTCTCCTTTGTCTGACACACCCATTTCTGGTCTTGGAGTCTCTGCTAATGAATTGATGACTTGATTCAGGTGTGCTTGATCAAGGAGACATGCAAAATGTGCAGTGTTGGGGGTACTCCAGGAATGTGGTTGGGAACCACTGTTCTAGAGCACAAAGAATAGGTTCCACCCCCATCATTATTTAAGAATTGGAAAAGTCTGTTCCTTTAGAATTCCAGCAAGAACTGAATTTGTGGAAGAACTTTTATTAGGTCCTCGATATTAATACTGTGTTTGGTGTTTCAGGTTATTTTGTCCACTCTTTGTCTCTTTATTTGCTTTTGTCTACCATTATTGATGTTGCGTAAAGTACACCCCCTCCTTTTTTCTTTTTAAAAAGATGCTGCCAGGTGCTTTCTCAGAGGCTGAAACTGTCCACAGATACATGACTTGGATTCAGCTTTTTGTTCTACTTAAATTTTGATGAGGAAAAACGTACATGGGGAGAGAAATGGAGAGGGCGGTTAAAAAATATAGAAGAAGTTGACAGAGAGCGAGTTGAAAAGGACGGCACTAGGTTGCTTGAAAGGGGAAAAAAAAGCCCTCACAGATAGAGATGGTGTGTGTGCATGAGAGAGAGAGTCTGTCAGAGTAGCTTCCCTCAGCAGAGCTGTTTGAATCAGGCCAAATGTCAAGTGGCTCTCTACAGTGTTCCTCACACAGCCCGATCAGATAGCCATCCCTCTTTCTCACTGTCTCTCTTTTCTGCCAAGGACAATGAGCCCTGTCTTCATCCGCTTTCATTCCCATCTTTATGTTCTTTTCGAGGTGGCCAGGAATCTGTTGTTATCCAACTGTGTTTTTGATTGCTGGCCCACGTCTGCTTCAGTGCTCAGCTTCATGTGTATGTATGTGTGTGTGTGTGTGTGTGTGTGTGTGAGAGTGTGAGTGTGTATGTGTGTGTGTGGAGCACAGTGACGTACCTGAAATAATATGAAAATGAATTGAAATTGTGCCCTGGTATTTACCTGGCTATCAATAATATAATATACACAGTTTATATTTATTGGGTATAAAGTTGGGCTTGTGGATGATGGTATGGAGCTCCTGTATCCCATTCATCTATATTACAAGATCATGATTCTATTACAGTTAATTTCTGTTTCATGCTGTACAAAAATCTGTATTGAAAAAATTGTATAATATTTTTTGACAAGCAAATATCAGTTTTATTTCTTTTTTTAAATGATGTATCTGCTCATCTTGTGGCCTGTAAAATAAAACAAAAGAGAACTTGGAAAAAACTTGAATGCCTTTTTCTGCCTGTGTGTCTAAAGAATCATGACTAAGAAAAGAAAAATCACAAACGAGAAAGCTTTGATGCTTCAGTTGTTTCTTTTAGACAACAATGCACTTAATAGTCTTAGTGAACCAGAAGTTGTGTGACCAAATTTACAGTATTGTGACATTTTGAGTGAAACTGAATGAGAGTAAATTGAGGGCAGGACTGTACAAGCTGTACAACTTATGTCATAAGAGAAGGCACATCATTCCAAGAATATTGACTAGAGTTACATCAACTTTATTTCCCCTGTAAATGAACTTGCACTGATTAATTGTTCACCACTAGTAATGCGCTAATAAAGTAAATAGTCAATTTTGTTTTCATGCGGACATCAAAAGGAGATATTTTTTTCCACTCAAGTTTCAGAAGAGATCTGAACAAAGTCTCAAGTGTGCTTAGATTTGCCAAGATACTCAGTCTTAGATTTCAATATGAATCATAAGGTTATGCACCCACATTTATTTATGTCTCTCTAATTATTATCTTGATTATCCAATTGTCTCTTTATACTTTTACTGTATGTCAACAAATTCCTATTATTTAGGAAAAAAAAAATATGATAAACAGTAGAAAATAATTCAATTAAGTCTCTCGAACTATAAAAGAGTGACCCCTGAGCAATACATTTTTTTCCTCTGGGATGTAATGGAGGTCAGTGAGAATAATGCTCATTATGCATGTTTCCATGGGTGTCATGGGAATTTGATATGGTTACAACAGGAAGTGTAGTTCAGAATCAGCTAAATCTGTACCTGCGTTCCTGCTGTTACTGCCTTCATAGGCAGCTGCCTTTTAAGGTGACTGCTTTGAAACTCCATTCAAAAATGGCTCCTCACACAAATCGCATTTAAATTGGTTTTAGTAGAGTTTTACATTAGCATGTTGCTAAGCTAACAACACTATTCTGTAATTACCATTAAAATATATAAAACATGAATACTGTGGAGAAAAATACACTTTTATTTACACAGAATTATTTATACTTTTCAGTAATGAATAAAATATACACTTATTTAGAGTTTACATTGTTCACAACTCTGCCCTCATGAAATTTAGTAGGCTAATTCATTCTGGGATTGACTTCTCCCAAAAAAAATAGAGTATATATTGCCAGTTTGGCTAAAATTATATAATTATGCTGCCTACCTTTTGGAACAGTCTTCATATTGGAAGCACATTTATGATGTAGGCAGTTCATAGGTTTTGGAACAGAATGTGTACGCGCTAATGTAAAAGTGCATCAATTACTATGCACGTGTGTGTGTGTGTGTGTGTGTGTGTGTGTGTGTGTGTGTGTGTGTGTGTGTGTGATAAGGCTCGTTAACACCCCTGATGCTATTCCACAGCTGTCCTTGTCCCTATGGAAGCATTCTCACTGAGGGAATGCCGGCATCTGCAGTGCCATACTGTTCCACATCTTTCTCTCTCTCACACACACACACGCGCGCGCGCGCACACACACACACACATTGCTGCTCGTCTAATTGACTCCGCTCATCTCTGGCTCTGCCTCGCCTCCACAGGCGACTGTGCGTGAGCGAGAAACGGACAACTGAGTCGTGAGAGAAAAAGAGAGAAAAGAGAGAGGGAAACAGTACTGGAAACACATGCTCACTCTAAACATGACTCCTCCCCTCATCCCTTGGGAAAATGATAACTATAAAAACAGATTATTTTAATTTAGCTTTAAAGGAACAGTTTACCCATGAAAATTCTGTCATTTTGTATTTACATCATTAACCTATTGTTCCAAACCTGTTTGGTACGCAAAGCTTCAAATCAAGCTGACTATACTCTAACACTATGTATAAATGTTGTAAGGTTATTTTGTGATTTAACATTAGCCTAAACGCCCCTCCTTATATTACATATAATATGATAGAATATACGTATTTGGTGTTATGTCCGAGGGGAGGACAGAACACGAACTTGGAATTTGGTTCGAACCCCGAGTACTTCCTCTATCCCTGGCTGTGATAGGAATAATCGAGAGTGAGGAGTCAGCTCTCTCTATATAGGCCTCCTCTTGCACTGATTGGTTAGATCTGAACGTGCTTCTCCTGAACTTTGTTAATAAAACATAATTTGCATTTTCTTTCAAATGATCTTCTCCTTTCCTGAAGCCCTGAATGTATGTATGTTTTTAGATTCAAAATAATTTTGATACCATTTAAATTTGATTTGCTGCAGAAGGTAATGACAAACTTCCTTTTTTTCCTCACACAAAGGAATAATCAGAGTATTATACAAGATTGAATAAGATACTTTTATGGTGCTTTATGATTTTTATTTTTTTTATTTTTGGAGTTTGAAAAACTATGGTTATTATGAGCTATCATCTGAAAAAAACTGTGTGGAG
The DNA here is from genome assembly GCF_024489055.1 of Chanodichthys erythropterus. Lineage (NCBI taxonomy): Eukaryota > Metazoa > Chordata > Actinopteri > Cypriniformes > Xenocyprididae > Chanodichthys > Chanodichthys erythropterus. The sequence goes on from NC_090235.1 coordinate 34,771,817, forward strand.
GTTCTTCAAATATTCTCCTTTTGTGTTTCATGGGGAAAAAAAGTTACAGCAAACAATTTTGAAACAAGATGAGGGTGAGTAAATGATGGAATTCTTCAATTTAAGTAAACTAATCCTTTAAAACCACAACTCTACATAGGAAAAGTGTCTTTGAGAGTGGATGGATGGATGATTCTATACCATTCCAAATATCAGGTATAAATTTAATGTAATATATGCATGAAAGAAAAAATCAGCAATGTGTCCAATCTTACATGCGAGGCACTATTACAGGCCTCTGTCTCCACGTATCAAGAGCACCCATTAACGTCAGACAATAGAAGCTTCCGGATTCACTAGCCCTTTTCATCCCTGAGAGCAGGATTTGTCAAAGCAGCATGTGTTATTGAACCCGGGTTTCTCACCATGCTCAATGCAAATGAGAACAGCCTGATTTATTCCTAGTGTTTGATGGATTTATTCTGACAGAGGAAGTGACAGCGCTGTGACAGCCAAGCCCCCCCAACCTTTTCTATTTCAATTCTTATTCTATAATGCATTCTATTCTGAAATTCTTTCTCAGCTCTCAGGGCTTTTTCTCAGCATTGTGTTGTAGAACGGATTGCATTATTCATGATCATATATTCATTGTCATTTCATATACCACCTCTGATTTGCATTCAACTCCATCCTCATACTCTCTGATAACTGTGGATACTTTGTAAATATTGTGTAGAATAGGCTGATATGTATTTTCAATGACTTTATTCATGCTCATGATGTACAGACCATGAAGTTATATGGACTTGTTGAAATAGTGTTTAATATGGCATGACACATAAGCCTAGAAATGTATTTGACTGAGTGGATGGTTGTTTTAATACCGAAGCTGCGTTCAGACCGGCGGTGATTTCCAGTGGCAAAGCTACCAGAAGTCATTCATTTTTAATGAGAGTTGGTGATTTGGGGCGACTAGCAACAAAGTCCAGCAGTTTAACTTTATGTAAATGAGTAGTAATGTAGGTAGCATGTACAATGACGCACTTACACTGACAAAGCCACAACTCCATTAAATTTTCCATTGGGAGTTGGTGATTTGACATTACAAATGCAAAAGACAAAGATCACTGTTGACGCAACTTAGTGCTCCAATTCATACATATGCGGATGCGGGAAACTGGAAACGCAAGCTCATACAGAACATTTTGCATTCTGCTGCATAAGAAAGAATTCATAAATGAAATATGGCATGTGATCAAAACAAGATCTAAACATCACAGATTAGCCTCTTGTCTGAAACCAAAGAACACAAACTTGCTGGAAAGGAGATTAGATGTATACTTTCTTGAATGAATTGTTATTTGTGATTACTATTTATTAAAAACAGAAGCCCTAAAGCATGATATCCTGACCAGTATCCAAAAAATGTTTGCATTCTCAAAGACAAGAGCTGATCGTGGCATGAAGGCATAGTTTCCACCAAAAATGGCAATTATGTTATCATTTACCCTCATATTGTGTCAAACCCTTCATCATTAGAACATAAATGAAAATAATTTAAATACTTTCTCATCATTTTCGTCCATCCATTGGAAGTTTACCATGTTACTTTTGCATGATAAAAGTAATCAATGTGAATTGAGCAGTTAAATCCAAATCTTCTAAAGAGACACAAACACTTTATAATATAAACAGATTTACTTTAGGCTTTTATTCTTGTATAAACATCTATTAATGCAGATACATAAAGTAGAGCACAATGAATATTGTAAACCGAAACACCTCATTGGTTCTTGCAGAATTTCAAACTTGCTTGTGTAACATGCAAGAACAACCTCATTGGTTTGTCGCCAAATCTGTGATATTGTTTGTTTGATCACTGATTTATGAACAATGTAGCATTTCAAAGTTTCTGGCTAATGGCTATATCAGCTTTTTAATAAAATAGACTAGATTAGAAGCTGAGAGCAGTAAATGCTCAACTATCCTCTTACACAGCAAATACACCTATCCTCAGGCTTGCAGAGGACATCAATGCTGAACTCCTGCTCTTCCTGTAGGCCGCTGGTCTGTCTGCTATGATAATGATGGTGATGGGTTGAAGGTGATAATAACTGTTGTCTGCATGAATTCTCCAGGGCCGTGCTATGATGGATAACATCGGAGGTGTTTCGTAACATGCCGGACGTGGGTGGAGGTCATCCCTGCTGCACTGATATTGCTATGTGGGATCAAAAAAATCATCATATATTCATGCGGTTGCCTTAACTAGTCCATAACGAAAACAGTTTTTTTTTTTTTGGTATCAGTTTGGCGATTCAGAATTGCTGTTGGTGAGGGGTGTGTGGTCCCCCGCTGGCTGGGGTCCCGGCTGTTTGAAGCACATCGGCCGCAGCGCTGGTTTTGATCAGCGCTGAATCTGGGAGATCAGAAAGTGGATCAGGAGCTCCCAGGGGAGTGTCATTTACACGTGCCTCCTACTGAGGGGAGAACGCGCAATTATGCGTTTGTTAAGATGCTAATGCTTATCATTGCCCCTCCCAACACACACTCATTCACAAAGGCCTTTTTTTTTTTGGCCCACACTTTGCTTTAAAGGAATATTATGGCTTCAACTTTATGTATTAAACTTAACATGATAGAATCACTTACCAGCTTTGTCTGTGCAAAGTTGCACTTCTGGTCAAAAGTCTGGAATAATTAAGATTTTAATAAAGAATATGTTTTTGAGAGTCTCTTTGAAAGTCTCTTATGCTCACCAAGGTTGCATATATTTGATCAAAATACAGTAAAAACAGTAATATTGTGAAATATTATTGCAATTTAAAAGAATTGTTTTATATTTAATATTTTAAAGTGTGATTTATTTATGTGATGGCAAAGCTGAATTTTCAGCAGCGTTTACTCCAGTCTTCAGTGTCACATGAACACTTCAGGAATCAGTTTAATGTGCTGATTTGGTGCTCAAGAAACAATTCTTATTATTAATAATGTTGAAAACAAATGTTTTTGCTACTTAATGGTTTTTGGGAAACCATGATACATTTTTTTTTCTTTTAAGAAATACTTTTAGTGAGCAAGTTTGCATTAACTTGATCATAATGGTAGTAATTATGTTACAAAGGTTACTAAAGGTTATAAAGGTTTCTATTACTCAATGAATCCTGAAAAAAAAAAAAAAAAAAAAAAAAAAAAAAAAATTATAATGAGAAAACTATTAAGCAGCAAAAACTGTTTTCAACATTGATAATAATAAGAACCATTATTAAAAACTGAGCATCAATAAAAACTGATAAAAATGAGCACCAAATCATTATATGAATGATTTCTAAAAGATCAGCTGACAATGAAGACCGGGGTAATGGCTGCTGAAAATTAAGCTTTGCCATCACAGGAATTAATTACATTTAAAAATACATTAAAATAGAAAACAGTTCCTTTAATTTTTTTTAAAGTGTCTTCTTTCATAAGTGACCAGTAGTAAATCCAATCGAATGAGAAAGTAAGCTCAGCTGCTTTTATCCATATCAAGGAAGAGATGAGGAAGGGATGTAATGCTAACATCTAGTCCTTGATTTTGTGACATGAATGCGCAAACAACACTACAATGTCATATTTATCAGTGAGATTTTCATTGAGCCTATCGTTTGGTGGAATGTCAATTAAAGAATCATGGTGAAAGCTAATTGGGTCATTACTATGTAACACATACTGGTCACTGGAAGGTCAACATGGCACCTCATGGCAAAGAACTCTCTGAGGATCTGAAAAAAAAGAATTGTTGCTCTACATAAAGATGGCGTAGGCTATAAGAAGATTGCCAAGACCCTGAAACTGAGCTGCAGCACGGTGGCCAAGACCATACAGTAGTTTAACAGGACAGGTTCCACTCAGAACAGGCCTTGCCATGGTCGACCAAAGAAGTTGAGTGCACGTGCTCAGTGTCATATCCAGAGGTTGTGTTTGGGAAATAGACATATGAGTGCTGCCAGCATTGCTGCAGAGGTTGAATTGGTTGGGGGTCAGTGCTCAGACCATAGGCTGCACACTGCATCAAATTGGTCTGCATGGCTGTCCTCCCAGAAGGAAGCCTCTTCTAAAGATGATGAGAAGAAAGCCTGCAAACAGTTTGCTGAAGACAAGCAGACTAAGGACATGGATTACTGGAACCATGTCCTGTGGTCTAATGAGACCAAGATAAACTTATTTGGTTCAGATGGTGTCAAACGTGTGTGGCGGCAACCAGGTGAGGAGTACAAAGACAAGTGTGTCTTGCCTGCAGTCAAGCATGGTGGTGGGAGTGTCACGGTCTGGGGCTGCATGAGTTCTGCTGGCACTGGGGAGCTACAGTTCATTGAGGGAACCATGAATGAGCAGAGCATGATCACCTCCCTTCAGAGACTGGGCCGCAGGGCAGTATTCCAATATGATAACAACCCCAAACACACCTCCAAGACGACCACTGCCTTGCTAAAGAAGCTGAGGGTACCTAAACCCTATTGAGCATCTGTGGGGCATCCTCAAACGGAAGGTGGAGGAGCAAAAAGTCTCTAACATCCACCAGCTTCATGATGTCATCATGGAGGAGTGGAAGAGGACTACAAGGCAACCTGTGAAGCTCTGGGGAACTCCATGCCCAAGAGGGTTAAGGCAATGCCGGAAAATAATGGTGGCCACACAAAATATTGACACTTTGGGCCCAATTTGGACATTTTCACTTAGGGGTGTACTCACTTTTGTGGCCAGCAGTTTAGACATTGGCTGTGTGTTGAGTTATTTTGAGGGGACAGCAAATTTACACTGTTATACAAGCTGTACACTCACTACCTTACATTGTAGCAAAGTGTCATTTCTTCAGTGTTGTCACATGAAAAGATATAATAAAATATTTACAAAAATGTGAGGGGTGTACTCACTTCTGTGAGATACTGTATGTATGTATGTATTTATTTATTAAAAAGATGGAAATAATAAAATATTATTATTAATTTTAAAAAATGTAAAATATGTCATTACTTTGTTTGGTTTGGGATTTTTGCTATGTTTCTAGGTTCTTTGCACTTCTACAACAACAATAAATTTATTTAAAAAAATAAAATAAAATTCCAGGTGTGTTCTCCTTTTTTTCCTTTATCTAAATATTTCAAAAAATATAATTTTAATTTATTAACAATTTACAGGGTTTAATTTTAAATTCTCAATATCTCTTTCCATCCTGTTTGTCTTTGTAATATCCTTTTAAGTCAGTTTCATAAAGTCATCCTCCTCCTACAATTTACATAATTTTTTGAGGAAAAATAAAAGTCCATACTAGTAATAAGAAATGGATTTGATGTATGTCGTCCTCTTATTGTGTATAATCAAGCTATAATTAGGCTATTTCTGAATAATATTTCTGAAATTTCTGTTACACTCTAAAAAATGCTGGGTTGTTTCAACCCAAATTTGGGTCAAATATGGACAAACCCAACCGTTGGGTTAAAAAATGCATTTAAAAATTTAACCCAATGGTTGGGTTTGTCCATTTTTGACCCAAACTTGGGTTGAAACAACCCAGCATTTTTTAGAGTGTATATACAAAATGTTCCTTAGAAAACAACACAAGCATAATTTCTTTTTTTTTTTAAAAAAAAAAAAAAAAAAAAAGATTTTTACAAACCTAATTTGTTTGTATATATTTTGATCCTATTGATGAAGAATAAACATAAAGCTTGCCACAGATACAACTAATTATCTGGTTCATGAAGCAAAAAATAAAAAAGTTGGAATCTGTGATTAAAGAGCTATTCCTGATCTTACCCATATATCTAGTTTTATTGGTGTAACCTTGGTTGATTCATTTATTTATTTTATTTTATTTGAATAAAATCTATTAATTTAGATGACACCGAATGAAGCTAATTTTTTTTCTAGGTTACCATTTTTTCAGTGTATAACCAGTTCCCCTGTATATACTGTACACAGCCTCCAACAGACAGACACACATCCACTCTCAGTAGCTAATAATGAGCTGTAATGGATGCTCATCTCTGCTCACTGGATCACTGGTCCTGTTCAAGAGTCATTTACTGAGATGACACAGCAGCCATAGGCTGAGCTCAGGAATGAGTCAGATGATCTGTCAATCACCGGTCATGTGACTACTGACTGACTGCCCATTAGTGTCCATCACTGTGTCTGCATGTGCTCATCACATCAGTAATTGTGTGTCTTACACTGTGTATATGTGTGAATGTGTGAGCCTGCTTGAATTGATAGTGTTATTAATGATTTACATTTTAACACTACCATCAATCAAAGCGTGTGAAGCCATGTGTGAAAGTACAAGTCACACCCTCTGTTTTTTTGATACATGTCTGTCGGTGTACTTAAGAGAATTTCCCTGTAGACTGCAGGCCTCTTTTCATAGCCATTGTTTATTACCTTGTGGATAATATTATTATTAATAATAATTACTAATAAAAACAGTATTGGCACTGTTATTAATAAAACAGTATCAGTGCTGTAAATGTAGACATTGATGGTATCATGAGGATATGGCCCCCAATATTAAGATTGTCAACAATCTTAAACAAAATAAAACAAGCAACAAACATGACCAAAAACTTTTGGTATATTTAATATATGTATTGAGCTTTGCTTTCAATCAATCAATCAATCAATCAATCAATCAATCAATCAATCAATCAATCAATTGAAGTAGAGTAAAGGTAACTAGAATTAATTACTTATTAACACTAAGAAACTTTGAATCATGTGATTACGTGATTAAAAAGACTTGTCTTGATGTCACGCAAATATGATGGGAATTAAGATTATTAAAATGGGAAATGTTATAGCATAACAGGACTGTACAGGACAAAACAAATTCTGTATTATTTCAGAAACTGTATAAATTTTATTTTAGAGAAGAAAAAAACAGACAGTGAAAACATGATATTTTAATCTTTATAAAAGCAAGAGTTCAATATAATTATAATTCTATATAGGTAATTGAAATGTAATGATGATGAAAGGGAAGATGCAAAAAGGCTGATATTTTATTGATCAATAAGCAGTAGCCTACCACTTTACAATAAGGTTCAATTTGATAATAGATTATATTTTTGCATTTATAAGGCATTAAGTATCATGAATTAACACTGAATAATACTTTCACAGCAGGTTAACTTTAATTTCTACATATACTAATATATTTTTAGCATTTCAAGTGAGTGTATTATGTATCAAGTTAATTTCATTAGTTACTATGTAATGAACAAACATGAAGTAACAATGAACAGTATATTTATAAATGGACATTAAAGGATTAGTTCACTTTCAAATGAAAATTTGCCCAAGCTTTACTCACCCTCAAGCCATCCTAGGTGTATATGACTTTCTTCTTTCTGATGAACACAATCTGAGAAATATTAATAAATATTCTGACGCATCTGAGCTGTATAATGGCAGTGAACAAGAATGTTAGTTTGTAACTGTACTTTGTAAACTGCTACTAATAAAATTAATAAACGTGTTGAATTTAGCTGAACATTATGCAGTTTAGAAGGCACTAGATCAGATAGCATTGTCTTTACTATATCAAATTTGCAACTTTCAAATGTTTTGTTTATTTGGATCCCCATACCCAGGGGTTAAATTGGGCCTGGGCCGTCCGGGGCTGAGCTAATGGGCTCGACATTAACGCTTACTTTTTTGAAGGGGCAAGAGAAAGAGAGTTTTACTTGTCCTGATTAAAACATCAATAATAAAAATAGCTAGGGAATCACCAAAAAGCAAGCATGATTCTATTACATTTAGAGTAAGTGGAGTTGAGTATTATATGTAGAGTATTATATATATATTATATATAATAATATATAATGTATAATGTGCTGACAGTAACAAGGTTGCGCTGTTGAGGCTCATGCAGCCTCTTGAGGAGAAATCGAAAACAAATGAGTGCAGAACAAAGAAAACATGCTGCTGTAAAAATTCAAAATGTGGAGGTTTTTTTATATTTATAACATATGATACATTTACGTAACATCACACGACCAAGAGTGCTGTTTTCCGCGTTATTGGAATCACGATTGAAAATGTGACACTACTTTTATACATTCAATAATAAGTTAATTAAGTGAATTCAATACAAGTTAATAAAGTCACTTACATTTTATACGCATTACTGACTGTTTTTGTTCTATTTCAAAATAGTTCCAAACAAAGATCTCAGCAGAACCATAGCGCATCTCTCACATCGACACTCAGCTGCGTTTTATTACTGAATGATTCAGTGTTTTGAACAAATCGGTTGAGTCAAAGGTTCAATGGCCCATTCCAAAATACCTGCTTCATTTCTTGAATGAATCAGCCATTTGAACGAATCGTTTGAATGAATGACTAGGACAGTCACTTGCCGCCACCTACTGGCGGTTCAGTTTCATATTTAAATTTTCCCAACATTTCTTATTTGTATATTCAAAAATATTTAAAGAATATCATAACATATTTTAATGCAGTTGTAATTTTTCAGCATAAATTATTTAATTTGATTTGTAACAGTCCTGCTTTATTGATCTTATTGAATTTATTGATCAAATGTTTAAAAAAAAAAATGAAATAAAAGATGATGCATGTAATAAGATTAGGGGTAAAAATGCCCTTGGGGTAAATATCACAAATGTGCAGATATAAATATGCAAAAGCTGATGGAACACTGTTGAAAATATAGCTTCAGAATAAATTATAGCTTAGCATAGTTCATTGAATCTTATTAGACCGTTAGCATCGCGCTTAAAAATGACCAAAGAGTTTTGATATTTTTCCTATTTAAAACTTGACTCTTCTGTAGTTAAATCGTGTACTAAGACCGACAGAAAATGAAAAGTTGCGATTTTTTAGGCTGATATGGCTAGGAACTATACTCTCATTCCGGCGTAATAATCAAGGAACTTTGCTGCCGTATCATGGCTGCAGCAGGCGCAATGATATTACGCAGCGTCTCTCACAAACGTCTCCATGGTTGCAAGGCACGTTCCCTGTGCAAGCAGGTGCTCACGGGCGCTGCGTAATATCATTGCACTGCTGCAGCCATGGAACGGCAGCAAAGTTCCTTGATTATTACGCCTGAGTGAGAGTATAGTTCCTAGCCATATCAGCCTAGAAAATCACAACTTTTTATTTTCCGTCTGTCTTAGTACACGATTTAACTACAGAAGAGTCAAGTTTTAAATAGGAAAAATATCAAAACTCTTTGGTCATTTTTAAACGCGATGCTAACGGTCTAATCAGATTCAATGAACTATGCTAAGCTATGCTAAAAGTGGTACCGCCAGAACCGGAGATCGGCTGAATGGATTTGAAAACGGTAAAACTCAACTGTTTAACTCTAGGGGAGTTGGAAAATGAGCCTATTTTCAAAAAAAGTGGAGTGTTCCTTTAATGTTGAACCCTGCATTTTGTATTGATATGCTCTCCTTTAGGCCTACAGAAAGATTTTATTGTTATCAGCTTTGCACACTCCCAGCATCTAGAATGGTTTTGATCTGCATTTTAGTGTTCATAGCAGAGGGCTCTGTCAACTTATTTTTTACAGTTTGTCAATTGATACGATTTTGTAGGCTTTGCATACACATGTGCACTCTTCGAAAGCATGAAACCACAGAGCCCCCCACCACCACCCATACCCATATTTTTTCTTTCAATCTTACTGAGATATTTTGCTATTCCCCAGTTCTCAGCATTATCATACCACTGCCAGATTTCATTCATGGTCCAACTCACTGAGAGATAGAGTGAGAGATAGAGAGAGAGTGAGAGAGAGAGATAGAGAGAGAGAGAGAGAGAGAGAGAGAGAGAGAGAGAGAGAGAGACGTCTAAAAAGGTGTCATAGACATCTCATTACATTTTCATGTGCCACTAACTGCCCCGTATCCAGCGGCAGGTCACGTGGCAAGAGGCACAGTATCATCCATGATTTAGGGAACTGTTTTGCTAGAGGCAGACGCCTGTGCTCACGCTCCTGAACGTTAATTAATTTCCCACTCGTCACTTCACACTTCCTTCCCTGCAGCCATCTTCCCATGCTCTGTTTCAGGTAGCATCTTGTGTGCCTTGGATTATTTCAGAGTGCTTTATATTGACAGGTCAGATCTAACAAAAGTCTGGAGGTGCTTAATTGCCTTGTTAGGGCTTCAGGAAGCTAGCCTAAAAATGAGGAAGTAATCCCTGGCCAGTCCATATGTTTGATGGTGCAAGACGATTTAGAGTGACTTTTCTTTATTCTTGAAAAACTGCATGTGGAGATTTTCATGTTACACAATGATGCAGAAGAAAATGTGTTCTTTCTTTCATAGTTCAGGAGACTCAGTTATGTTTCATTTAAAGGATTAGTTGAGCCGAAATGAAAATGTATTGAATGAAAAATTCTTTACTAACCCTTTGGAAGCTGTTTGAATTCCTTTCTTCTATAAAACATAAAAGCAATGCTGACGCTGCTCTGATACAAATGGAGAATGATACGGTGAAGCTACAAAAATAAAACAAACAAAAAAAAAAAAAAAACACAATAAAAGTAATCTATATGACTTGTAAGCTATATTAAAAATCTTCAGAAGTCATACAGTATGACAGCTTTGTGTAAAGAACAGATCCAAATTTATTTGTAGTTCCAACACAGGCTTAGGATATTTTTTTTCTTTCTTTTTTTCTTCAAAACTCCAAAACTATACATATGTTATGGACTATGCTCAAGATTATCGATTACCCAATTATGACGACTTCCGCCTCTGAGAAACCCGGAAATGTGAAAAGGATCAATTCTGTGTATTCAGACTTGCTGCTTCTTGATTGGTCACAAGTCAAATTCGTTTTGGATCGCAGAAGCGGGGGCTATCAGGGCTAATGAGGTCTTGTACAAAATACATAGGCTATAGGCCCATATACATACACAGTTAATCATTAAAAGGCTGCAATCTCGATTTAAACACACCCGTGATCTTATTCCTAAATGACATTTGAAATTATGATCACACCGGAATATTTAAAGGGTTAGTTCACCCAAAAATGAAAATTATGTCATCATTTAATCACCCCCATGTTGTTCCAAACCCATAAGACTTTCGTTCATCTTCAGAACACAAATGAAGTCCCTCCCTTAACAGTCCACACAACTACCACTGTGATGCTTCAATAAATTTCATATAGAGATTGTAAAACTAATCCATATGAGTTGAGTTGTTTAGTCCAAGTTTTCAGAAGAGACTTGATCGCTATATATGATTTATTTTATTTATTTATTGTCTGAAACTCTAGAGAAGATTTCAAGTTTTAGATTACTGGAGTCTTTTCTCAGGAGAAACCTCTGAAACATAAAACCAGAAGTCAACATGAAATCAAAATTGATCATTTACTTTCTAAAAACACATTTGTGGACTTATGAATGATTCTTTGGTGCACATTCCACTGAACAATATTCCTATTTGGCTCTCACTTTTACAATCCAGTTCTTTCTGACTAGAAGAAAAAATCAAATCAGCCTACATTTTTCTCATTGACTATTTTATTTGTAAATATATCACATAATGCAAGTAAATGGCATTATTTTATGTTTACTCAAAAGTCTCAATTTGCGGTCTATTTAATCTCAAAGCTTTCTAAGATAAACATTTAAGCTAATAAAGAGATCATTTTAATTTTTCTTTTCTCCTATGGGCAGGTGCTTACCATTCATGATGCATTGGAAAGTAAAAGCTGCCTTTCTTGTGGAAGATATCACGGAGACATGAACAGACATGCACATGCGGTGCCCTGCGGGAGGTTTGAGGAGATGGTAGAATCAGACCCCCCATTTGCTGGAGGGGTTGAAAGAGAGGGGGGAAATGAGGGAGGTGTATCCACACCTCCACTCATCTGCCACACTACATCAGTTACTCAGGCTTTGAGTCTACAGGGTCCCAGGACCACATCCCCACAATGTCAGCAAATTCAACTTATGGATGGCTCCTACACACACACATTAGAGGGCTAACACAACATTCTTAAAGGGATAATTCACCCAAAAATAAAAATTCTGTCGTCATTTACTCACCCTCGTGTTCAACAGAACAAAGAAACTCATACAGGTTTAGAACAGCTTGAGAGTAAATAAATGATGACACGATTTTCATTTTCAGAGTGTCTATTTTCACTAGATGCAACTAGTGTCCCTTGTTGGCAAACGCTATATACGCTAGCTCCGCCCACCAATGTCTGGTTGAGCCACTCAAGTTTTATAAAAGATGCTCAGTATTCAACATCTTCAGTGGTGCGGTTGTAGCGAGTAAGACTCGCAGTTGTAACTTTTACCGTGATCGACGTGAGTTCAAATCCGACTCTTATTCTCAAATTTTACCATCACATATCACATCAGGAAGACATTTATTTTAAATAAAAATGAAAATAATGTTCATGGAAATAAACTGCCTAATGAGTGTTTAATAATATTAAAAGTATTTATTGGGTAGGGTTAGGGGAAGGTGTAGGGAGGGTTTTTATTCTCCTAATAAGGCAGCATCCATTTAATAATTTTAATAAATATAATCATTTACACTCTATGATATTATTGAATTTTGTTAATGTACAAAAATACTGAGGTGCAAATAGTATCCGCCAATATAAAGTATATATAGCATCTAATTGCTATTTACACTTATTGCAAAGAGCAGCTATTTTACATGGTGTAAATACACTTCCCGGCCAGTCGCTGTTTGGATTTAAATAGGCGAATGCTTAAGAGTCTATGACTGGATCATATTGCAGTGATTATTATGTTTCTAACATGTTATATGTTTGGCAACAGTTCTTATAACTCTAATTGATGGAGTGTGTAGCTTTTCATTTCTGAAGCAACCATGTAGGAAGAGGCATCATGGCCATATTCCAGGATGACAACGCCATGATTCATCAGGCTCAAATTGTGAAAGAATGGTTGGAAAGGAGCATCAAGAATCATTTTCACACATGAATTGGCACCTCTGAGTCCCGACCTTAAATTTATTGAGAGTCTTTGGGATCTGCAGGAGTAGACTTTATAGAGTGCTCGATTCATGTATTGTCAATACAAGGTCTTGACCAAAAAATGATGCACTTCTTGATGAAAATATATATTTTGTGATGTTATTTCCATCAAGAGGTGCATCAATTTTTTGTCAAGATCTTGTATTGACAATACATGAGTCGAGCACTCTGTAAAGTCTCCTCTAGCACATCCAATACTCTCAATATTACTAGACTACACTCTCAATAGCCTACATTTAAAGCCCGGGATACACTGTGCGATTTTTGGCTGTCCCAGACAAAAGATTGCCATCGTAAAACAATCGTTGCGATTTCTGTGATCGTGGCTCTTAATCGGTGGTCCTATGTCTTACAGTGAGAGAGGTTCAAAAACAGCAATTTTCCCGGTCTTGCGACCAAAGATAGCCTAATGATAGTTTTCTGACATTGTCAGAAATTCAGCATGATCAACACACCGTGTGTTTGCTGCTACGACCCACGTCTACTGACCAGCCAATAAAAATGTGACATGAAATCAAAGCAACATGGCGCTGAAACTTAAAACTGCTTTTCCCTTCTTCTTTCACCGCTTCCTTTTTTATTTTCAGCACACATAAAATCTACAACTGCCAAAGTGTGATTCAACATGGTATTTTTGTTAACCACTATCGCATACTGATGACGTTTTATTCTTCTATAGAAACTTGTATCGTAGCCTACAAGTCAATAGGTGTCATCATCGCACATTTTACATGCATGTCGTGCCCGAGTTCAATGGATCGCACAATGTGATTTGTAATGATCTTAAAGGATTGCAAAAATCGTGCAGTGTATCCTGGGCATAAGGTCCTTCCCAACCATTCTTTCACAATTTGAGCCTGATGAATCATGGCGTTGTCATCCTGGAATATGGCCATGATGCCTCTTCCTACATGGTTACTTCAGAAATGAAAAACTACACACTCCATCAGGGTTTAAAGAAGTGTTGTCAATCATATAACATGTTAGAAACATAATAATCACTGCAATAATGATCCAGTCATAGACTCTTAAGCACTTGCCTATTTAAATCCAAACTATTTTTGCTATTTTGTCTTAGTGTAATAGCATCTAATTTCTATTTACACTTAGTGTAAATAGCAACTATTTCTATTTGCACTTAGTGCAAATAGCCACTGCCTTTCATTTTTGGGTGAAATATCCCTTTAAGGTCAGTGTGTATATAATGATTTACTTATCTGTTACATTAGAGAAACAAAGTAAATTTTAACAATGTTGAATGTCAGACAAAACTGACCAAAAAATCTGACAAAACCTTTTGTAACTCCCCAAATAAATGTTGTTTAATTTTATGTTCTATGCATTATGTATGTTTATTAAAATATGTTTCATTTTATTATTATTATGTAATATGCAACTATAGGCCATTCATAAATTTATTTCTAATGGAAGTATAAACACTGTCTCTACGTATTGTGTGGCACTACAGTTTAAAAGGTTGGGGTTGGTAAGATGCACACTAAGGCTGTATTTGTTTGATCAAAAATACAGTAAAACAGTCATTTTTTAAATATTACAGTTTAAAATAACTGTTTTCTATTTGAATATATTTAAAAATGTCATTTATACCTGCAAGGCTGAATGTTCAGCAGCCATTCCTGTAGTAATTCGGTGTCATCAATGTCAGAAACAGTTGTGCTGCTTAATATTTTTGTGCAAACCCTTACACTTTTTTTTTTTTTTTTTTTTGGATTCTTTGATAAAAACGTCTGTGTATTTGACAAATATTACATCTATTTTGCTTCATAAAGTATGCAAACACCTTGTGAGCATCACTACGGGAAGTAGTAAGTGTCCAATTTTCAAGTCCTCCCGAGTGGCAAATCTCAGCGACCAGTTACATCTAGCCACAGCCGAAGACATAAGCATTCTCAACAGAGCAACATTTGCATAATGTTCTGGTTAGGGGCGGGACCATTTATGGACTGACAAATGTGAGTCAGGGGGAGTGTTTAGGAAACTTTGAAAATAGTCATTATTTAGTGATGCAAAAAAACCTCAAATTAACCTTTAAATTTAGGGCTTTAGACCCTGACCTTTAGAGTTAGGGCTAATTTGTAATTGTTATTAGCTATAAATCATAATTTTATTATTAAAACATTAAAAGTCTTTATCCTCAGGTTGATAATTATCAAGGTAAATGAGTGTGTTTGTGTGTGTGTGTGTGTGTGTGTGTTCTAGATAAAAGTGACATTCTGTGGTCTCGGTTGCAATCATGCAATCATATAAAAAAAAAAATTGTGATTTGCATGTATGTGTGTGAATAAGGATTTGTTTTATGTGGTGAAATTTGCATGTTTGTGTGTGTGTTATTGGGTGAGTGTAAGAGTGTGTGAAGAGAGCTGAGGTTTCAGGCCTCCTCTGAATTCACACGCAGCATACAAATACATTCAATTAAAGGCAGTCTATGAATGCTGAATCTGAATGGAAGCTGACTTTTAATTATCCTGTCGTTTATCTGTATGTGTGTGTGTGATCTGTCTGTGTGTGGGACAGTGTGTGTTGTCTTTGTTGTGTGTACTCTCTTCTGGTGCTGTGATCGCCTCTGATGAGCTCTGGGCTGAATAATTGATTGGCGGCTCTGAAAGTTTGATGCTTTTGCCTGCAGGCGGGATTAACCTGCAGTCTGTCTGTCACACACACATAGCAGGCGCCGACCTGGTCGTATCACCACCATCTTGGTGCTCATCTACAGAAGCTATATCTACACCCTGTGGCTCTCATTGAGAATGCACCTGCTGTTCACAAACTGATGTTTTTATCATTTATTTACACATTTTCATCCAGAGTCTCGACTGAATCTTTTTTTTTTTTTTTTCTTTAGTTTAGTGAAATTCATTACAGTTTGTTTAGTTTTGGTTGGCATACATACGTTCAGCTAAACTGTGACAACTAAAAATTTATTTCACTGCATTGGCCCCAAAATATCAAAGCAATGTCATCTGAGGTCAAATGCTGCTACAGCTTTTATTTAACTTCACTTTTTGCAATGACCTAGTGTTTTGGTGATTTTTAGGTGTTCTAAAAGAGCAACCAAGTGTAGAGATTCACATTAACTATATCATTGAGAAAAGAAGAACAATTTAGCATATACCTAAAAAAGATTTGTTGGTTTAACTTAAAAAAGTAAGTTACCTGGTTGCCTTAAAATTTTGAGTTCATTGAAATTAAACATTTTAGTTACAATGAATGCGATTGGTTTAGTCAACAGAAACTCAAAATATTATGTTATCTGAACCACATTAATTATCTAAGTTGATTTGACAAAAGAAAAAAATGTTGTGATAAATCATGAAAACATTTTTTTTACAGTGTACTTTTAAAAAAAGAGTACTTAATTAGGAACTGAATGTAATTTTTTCGGAACTGCATGTTATTTACAATAAAATGATAGGTATTAGCTATAGTTTAAATATACATTAAATGTAAAAGCAATGCAAGAGTGCTTATTATACAATTTAGTACATCGTTATATGTAATTTCATAACTACTTTCAAATATGGTTAAAGTGTACTACCGAATACTGTAATGCTGTAATGTCATCTCTATTGAAACTTGCATGTTGTGTATTTAAAAATATTTGCCATTACACATTTTTAATGATAAAGTTGCAATTCAGAACATTTAAAATATTTTAACTTTAAATGTAATATCGGATAACTCACTACAGTTAAAATTATAATGAAGTATTTTACATGTGCTTTAGTATGTTAATCAACACATCAAAATTGTGAACTTCTTTAAAGTAAAACAAAAGATAAAAATATATTTAAAATGTACTTAAAGTAAACTTTTAATTTGACATACAAAGTGCACTTTTTTAAAATTGAACTTGAAGGTAGGGTATAGGCAAATGTTTCTAATAAACACTTTTTGTTATACTGGTTGAAACTCTTTCACATACTGATAGCAAACAATATGTCTAAATATTTAAAAATGTACATGTTTGAATTTGTACATATTTTTGTTTTGTTTTAATGTATTTACTACTTTTTTGGACTTTGAATTACTTTGTAATTATGTAATTACGTTGTCTTCTATGGGGGATTAAAAAAAACAAACATTGGATTTCATCAAAAATATCATAATTTGTGTTCTGAAGATGAACGACGGTCTTATGGGTTTGGAACGACATGAGGGTGAGTAATTAATGACAGAAAATTCATTTTTGGGTGATCTAACTCTTTAACTATAGTGATGAAAGTGTACTTTCTTTAAAGGTGCCGTAGAATTGAAAATTGAATTTACCTCGGCATAGTTGAATAACAAGAGTTCAGTACATGGAAATGACATACAGTCAGTCTCAAACTCCATTGTTTCCTCCTTCTTATTTAAATCTCATTTGTTTAAAAGACCTCCGAAGAACAGGTGAATCTCAACATAACACTGTTACGCAAAAGTCGGGATCATTAATATGTACGCCCCCAATATTTGCATATGCCAGCTCATGTTCAAGGCATTACACAAGGGCAGGATGTCTGGATCTGTGCACAGCTGAATCATCAGACTAGGTAAGCAAACAAGGACAATAGCGAAAAATGGCAGATGGAGCAATAATAAGTCAAGTCAAGTCACCTTTATTTATATAGCATTTTTTACAATGCAGCTTGTGTCAAAGCAGCTTTACAGTGATAACTGGTATATAATTTTGCTGTACAGCAGCTCTTAAAGAATAGTGTCAATGCAGGCAGATCAAAAGCACTGTTGAATAAATGTCAAGAATACTGCTGAATATCGAATGTCAAGTGTCCCCAACTAAGCAAGCCAAAGGCGACAGTGGCAAGGAACCCAAACTCCAACAGGTGACATCAGGTGGCAAATAAGTGTTAAAATGGAGAAAAAAAAAACCTTGGTAGAAACCAGGCTTAGTCGGGGGGGCCAGTTCTCCTCTTGTGAACAGTGCTTTGTTACAATTCAGGTTGCTATCATAAGTCTGATGGGATCGCAACATTCAAAGTATTTATTCCAGTTTCATCCAATAACTGACATGATCCATGATATTTTTAGTGATATTTGTAAATTGTCTTTCTAAATGTTTTGTTTTCATGTTGCTAATGTACTGTTAAATGTGGTTAAAGTTATCATCGTTTATTACTGTATTCATGGAGACAAGAGCCATCGCTATTTTCATTTTTAAACACTTGCAGTCTGTATAATTCCTAAACACAATTTCATTCTTTATAAATCTTTCCAACAGTGTGTAATTTTAGTTTTAGCCACGGAGCACTATCAAACTCATTCAGAATCAAATGTAAACATCCAAATAAATACTATACTCACATGATCTGATGCATGCATGTGGGGTATTTTGAGCTGAAACTTCAGGGGACACTGTAGACTTATATTACATCTTGTAAAAAATGTTCTAGGGCACCTTTAAGTACACTTACAGGTGGCCAATTATTTCATTAATATTATATTATGCAAGTATATACTTTTGAGGTACACTACTTCAATACAAGGGCACATTCAATACAATGACACTTCTTTTTCACAAGGGGAAAAAATTATCCACTAATGTTTCACAATCAAATTAATTGTGAATAATCTTTTTATGAAGTGTTTTGCTGGAAAATTATGGTTGTGATCTTTCTTGAAAATCAATGTCAATTAAATGACAAGTATGTCACTGGATATTTATAAAGTGTTATAAAAAAGTACTGGTAATTTTCTTCCACTACATTATCTGTTAATTTCACATTTACATTAACAGTATATGTTTTTTTTTTTTAACTCTAAAACACAACACAATGCAAACCTTCATATTAACACAGACCCTTTTTTTATACTTTTCTTTGAGTTTATATTAATATGTTGCCTCTTTATAGTTGAAGTAAATTACACCCTAACCCTAACCCTGTGCAGCTAATTGCAAAAATAATGACTGTTAAACCTGGGATATTGGAAAATATTTTTAAAAATACACACAGCACAATTACAATTTTACAACTTTGGGGTTCGTAGTTTGTAGTGTACATAACTAGGCTACTTTATCAAAAGAGTAAATTGACTGAATTATTTAAAATTATTAGTTTGTAACTTGACAAGCTACAGTTTCAAAGTAGCTTCCTCAGCACTGACTGATATGAACACATTTTATTTCACATGCATACATATTTATTGGAAACTGCCCTTGAAATATGTCTGAATTTAATGCTGCATGTTCTCTTTTTTTTGTTTCCTTTTCCTCTTGCCCTTTATTCCGTTCCCCATCCTGACCTCATTCTGCCCATCGACCTTTCTGCTGCTTTAACTGCCCTCACTGTAACATTTGCCAACGTGTTTTGAAAAGTCTCTCTCTCATTCTGTGTATTTGTCACTTCACTGATGTACGTCTGCTGATTTATTCATGATATGACACTTAATATTATTCACCATGAGAAGAGTCTGCATTCCAGAGTATCCTCTGGGCTGTCTCTCTCTCTCTCTCTCTCTCTCTCTCTCTCTCTCTCTCTGTGTGTGTGTGTGTGTGTGTGTTTGCATATACATGCATCAGGTTGTTTGTGAGTTTGTATTAGAAAATATGAGAAACTTAAAACAGTCTTAAGTAAATGCACAGAACAATATTATGAATATATTATAATATTCACAATATTATGACATTGAACATGAATCAATTTTAGATTGAGGCAGCAGCATTTCTAGAGAAAAGTCACAATATTTTTAGCACTAGTTTTCTACTTATTGGTGAGAAAAACCCACGATGAGAGACTTGAGAAAGAAATCCACTGACACTCTGACTTAATAAATTCTTTATCAAAATAAAAAATTCATTTTAGTCTTTAAATAAATGTAATAGATGATTTGAAGCAGGAATATTATTGTCATTAAAACAAAAACAAAACAAAAACATTTCCCTACCTGAAAAAAAAAAAAATGTTAATTGAAATATTTTTAATACTTAATTTATTTCGGCTAATTATATTTCTCAGTTTTGCTCAGTTCAAGTTGAAGTACTAAAACAACTAAAACCAAATAAACGAAAACTAATAAATAAAAACAGAACAATTTTCCTTTTGATACAAAAACATAGGAAGCTTAAAATTAACCAACAAACATAAACTCACATATACATATTGGTTAGCATTTGAAGCAGTTGAGCAGAAGGAGTTACAGAATGTGTACCAAGCACATGTGAACAAATATGTATGAAGTGTGTCAATGAATCAGTCATGACCGTTAGCATGTTTAAAGGGAGCACTGACACTGAGATGAACGCACACGCAAATGTGGCTGTTTTTAAACACCTCACTTTCATTTCAACATGAGTGTGTTTGTATGTGGGTTTGTGTGTGAATGCAAGACAACCTGTGTGGGTGGATGGGTGCTTTTCTGAAGTGTTTTTATGTTTAATTGAGCAGGCACTAAATGCGGCATTGATGTGCATGTGACAGCAAGTGTGAGCTTACATGTGCATATGCATGTAGAGATACTGTTTGTGTGGGAGAAACAGTTCATGTGAGTTAACGTGACCCTAATGTATCCATTTGAGGTTACGCTAAGAAAACAAACCGACCAATCAGAGCCCTCCTGCTTAAGTACCTCACTTAAACATGTCTTTCTTCATTTATGTTTCACGTTATAGACGTCATTACTACAATTAGTCTTAACTGCCTTTAGTATATTAAAAACTGAACAGACATGCTGTACAAACAGCCTTCTTATTAGAACAAAATATGTCGCTGAGAACCTGTATGAACACAAAAGTACAAAGCCCTGCACAAGATGTGGAAGACAAATAGACATCATTGTAGATTTAAAAGATATTTTTTATATTTGTTATAGGCATCCAAGGTGCGATATGCCTTGAATGCTTCCCTTGTATATACACATTCCTTCTCAACTAGGTATTCAAAGTTGTGTACCTGACTGACCTCCGGTAAATCAGACAGGTCTGTAGAAAAACATTGTCTTTGTTGAACGGGTCTCGTAGTGTAATTTTGTCGCATTTAAGTTTGGCAAAGTAATTGTTCTGGTAACCCAAAATAATACTGGCTAGACATAGTTTTAACTTGCTAGATAATGTAATTTACTTGTATATTGTATTTTGCTTGTTATCAGAAATAATTTACTCTAGAGGGACTCTGTTGTTATTGATTCTTTGCAGAAGTTAAGTTTGGGCCAGTAATGTTTGTTTATGTTGTTGCCGTTGAAACCATCTATATGATGCAACTCATGATATATATATATATATATATATATATATATATATATATATATATATATATATATATATATATATATATAGTATGAGTAAAGGAGGACAGCATTTTTTTTTTGGGTGAACTTGGTGTGAAAATTTTCTTCTGCTGTCTGAATTGTCATGGTCTGCTACACTGCTACAGGATTATAGAGATTGTTCACCCAAAAATGAAACTGATTCCATAATTTGCAAGCAATCCTAGGTGTATATTTGATATATGACTTATATATGTTATACAAATTTCTTCTTTCAGCCAAACACAATTGGAGTTGTATTCAAATAAATAAATAAATAAAAATCCTGGCTTTACCCAGCTTTATAATGGGAGTGAATAGTAACTGAGATTTAGAAGCCCAAAAAAGCACATCCATCCATCATAAAAGTAATCCATACAACTCCCTGGGGTTAAATGAAGTCTTTCTGAAGTGATGCAATGTATATTTGTAAGAAAAACATCCATAATTATAACTGGTAGCACTTTATTTTACAGTCCTGTTTCGCATGAACATACTATGTACTTATTGTAGTAATTACATTAACTGGGTAATAACTAGGTACTAACACTGAACCTACCCCTAAACCTTAAAGGGGGACATATCATGAAAATACTTTTTCCATGTTTAAGTGTTATAATCGGGACCTGGTGCATCTACCGACCCAGAAAATGTGACAACCCAGTAACTATGTTTTGGTAAGCCTTTCTCTGAAAGCATGTGGAAAAAAATGAGCTGCTCAGATTTCGCTCCCCTTGTGACATAGGAAGGGGGATCTTATTATTAATCTGTATGTTTCCACTCACAGCGCCGCCATTGTGTTTTCGCAAGCAACAAAAACAGTGTACCAGTAACCAGCTGTCCTGCACAGTTTAGCTACAACCCTGATCAAAAACACTTGAATGTCTTCAGGATTACTGAAGCTACATGAAGGAAGGTGAGTTGAGTTGGAGCAAAACTCTGCAGGACAGCAGCACTCAAGAAAGACCGTCCCTGAGCTTGTGATATGTCTCAGCTATATAAACATTATCACTGATCTGTTAACAGCTATAATAGTAAATGTATGATTCTCCATAAACTTCTGGCATCTGAGCCACTAAGGACGCAGTGGTGTAATTTTATTTATGAAAGGGAATGTGTCCAAATAAATTCATATACCAGTGTAACACAGTTCGTAAATATGGGAAGAAGGAGGCGGGAACCGGCGAACATTCAACGTAACTTTAATGTAAAATAAACAAAGAACAAAACGAAAGTAATGCCGGCAGACCCTCGCGGACGTCTGCCGGCCACACAAACATAATAAAACATAAAATAAAGTCCAGGCCTGGTCCTCTCTCGTCCTTCACGGTAGTCGCTCCTCCTTTTATGCTCCCGGAGCTCCTCCGTGAGGGCCGTTCCCTCACGGCTCTCGCCCGCCCTGGTCGCCACATACCCCCATCGCCACGCGCAGGCTGGGGGGTACTCCCGAGACTGCGCTCTACTCCCCCCCGGGGCCTGTCTCGGCGGCCGCAGCACCTGGCGGCCGGCGATGGCTCCTCCGACTGAGGGCAGCCGGCAGCGAGTCCCCCGTTCCCTGCTCCTCCCCTTTATGGCGGACGGCAGCAGGCTCCGGCCCACGGCGAACGGCGGCGACTCCTCCGCTCCCTCTTGGACGGCAGCCACCCCACCTCGTCCCAGGGGCACGGCCTCGAGCTCTCTGTCCCACCTTTCACTAGGCTCCAGTACCACCGCCTCGGGCAGCCTCTCGCGGTCTTCACTCCCGCGCTGCCCGAACTTCGCAGCACCGCAATCCCCCTCAGCAGCGAGGGCTCTCCGACAGCATGTCCCTCCTTCCTCCCGGGTTTCGGCACCAATGTAACACAGTTCGTAAATATGGAAAGAAGGAGGCGGGAACCGGCGAACATTCAACGTAACTTTAATGTAAAATAAACAAAGAACAAAACGAAAGTAATGCCGGCAGACCCTCGCGGACGTCTGCCGGCCACACAAACATAATAAAACATAAAATAAAGTCCAGGCCTGGTCCTCTCTCGTCCTTCACGGTAGTCGCTCCTCCTTTTATGCTCCCGGAGCTCCTCCGTGAGGGACTCAAGGCCGGTGCGCCTCCCAGGTGAAGCTCATTAACACTCGCGCCACCGGCCTCGCGCCGTTCCCTCATGGCTCTCGCCCGCCCTGGTCGCCACAACCAGTATGTGCAAGTCATTTTACACCAGACAGCTTTGCACATGAGGGTCACAACATGAGGGTAAAACACAGGATTTGCACAGAAGTTGATTCTCAAAGACGGATCGATACCAACTGTTCATGATCCAATTTCTTATCAATTTTGTGATGTTTGCAAATTGTCTTTCTGTGTTTCATTAGCACGTTACTAACGTTACTGTATTCACAGAGACCAAAGCCATGTCGTTATTTTCATTTTAAGGCAGGAACACACTAAGCCGACGGTCGGCCGTTGGGCAGTTTTTGTTTGTCGGCCGACTACGTTTTCTCAGTGTGTTCCACGCCGTCGGCTGAAGTTGGTCCTCGTCTGCTTTTTTTGGCCGATTCAACATGTTGAATCTGTGACAGAGCTCGTCGGGCCATCTGATCATTCTGATTGGCTGTTCAGATACTGCCACCTGCTGGATCGGAAAGGCATTTCATCTTACGCCGGCGCAGAACGGATGTGCTACTTGGCTGTCGGCTGTTGAACGTCGGTTTGGTGTGTCAAGGCAACTTTGGACACAGACACTGCCGACGTGAGCCAACCCCACAGTCTGCTTTCATCGTCACTAGTTCGTCGGCGTCGCCTTGGTGTGTTCCTGCCTTTAAAGCCGAAACACAGCTGACGCTGACGTACAAGTGGCGATGAAAGCAGACTGTGGGGTTGGCTCACGTCGGCAGCGTCTGGGTCCAAAGTTGCCCTGACACACCAAACCGATGCTCGATACCCGACGGCCAAGTAGCACGTCCAATCTGCGCCTGCGTGAGAAGAAATGCCTTTCCATACCAGCAGTAGCAGTAGTCTGTATAATTAATAAACGCATCTTCATTCTTATTGGGTCTCTCCATTTTGAGCTGAAACTTAACAGACACATTTTGGGGACACCTGAGACATATATTACATCTTGTAATATACAGCCAGCCAGACCTTCAGAAGGTCTGGAATCTAAGCTTTCATTGGCCAAGGATCGCCCAAGAGGATGTTTGACTGACATGCTACTCAACCAATCACAGTTCGTTTTGTTCCACGTCAGCTTTAGGGGCGTGGAAATGTAATATTGATGTCCCTACAATAACAGACCGGGAGCATCTAATAAATTATTAATTCAAGAACGTTGTGCAAGTTTACTGCAACAATGAGGCCGCGAACTTCACATACTTTTGAAAATCCAATGTTACAGTTTATTACAATTGCTAACAAGCGTTTACCAATACTTAAAGTACTTTTTCTAAACTCTTAACACAGCAACACACCTACATCACACAATTAGCCAAACAGTTAATTTTCTGCCCAAAACCACATTTTGTTAAAAAATACAAAAAAACATTCTCAACATACAAACTCTATCAAAACACAGCCAACCTTAATACGTTCTTCGTACGTCGCTAACTCAGTTAGCTGGATTTGATTGTTGACGATTTGGCATGATCTTGGATCGTTTGGTTCTTCGAAGCTCATCCTAGACTTGCTGTCATAGCAACAGGTCCGTAAGCTTAAACCTGCTCGGGAGCAGGCTTATTTCATGTAAACAGGATTAGACTGCATCTTTTTAAGCAGAGGTGATGTTTAAAGTCTGTCCCAGCCTCTGCTACTTTCCCACAAGAGTACCCTAATGTAAACCAGGGACAATAATAATGATTTAAAAATAAATTTGCAAATAACACTATAATGCCATGTAGTGTCATAATATAGACACCGACAGTTTTACTCTGTGAGAGATTCATTCGTGAGGGAATAATTACGTAATATTTTTTATTGGAGTTTTACACACATGATGTACAGATGTCTATGCCATACATGCATTTGTGCATTTGAACGATTTGAACCGCGACATATATTATGGGAGTGGCTTGATGAAGCGCAGGAGATGCAGATAACTTGATCTTGACCCTTAAGAAACTTTAATTAATGCTGTCAAATATGCTTCAAAGGTAAATTAGTTGCTAATTACAACATTGAAATAAAAAATTGAATGTACAAATAATAAAAATTGTGAATATAGCCTAAATATTTGGGTAATCATGTAAAAAAAAAAAAATAGTGCACATTTCATTTATCTAACATTTATGTCGTTCTTCTGTCATTTATTCGCTTGGCTGTTTCCTTATAAATGTCTAGAAATTCGTCAAGTTTTTCGTCAGGTGTCTTTTCTCATTCTATGATGTCATTACGTTGCCTTCTTGACTCCAGCCAATCGCTGCATTGCTGATCAGCGTTTCTACTATCGATACATATCCCCTTTTAAGCCAACACATGAACGCGCAATTATCTCAGATAACTTAATCCAGCGATACTAATCATACACAACAGGTGTGTTTGAAGAACCCAATTAGCTGGATCATGATTAGCACGATGATATCATCTTGGATGTGTCATTTGATCTCAGATGTAATAAGCAACGTACGAAGAACGGGCCCCTGATTCAAAACCTAGTTGTTCTATCAAAACACTAGCTCTAGTTTTCTATCCAACATGGACATATAGTCAATCAAAGCGCAATGACTGTCAAAATACTAACAGTTGATGGCATTAAGAAAACAGCATTACTTGTCATGTTTAAGTTCTACTTGCAGAAAATATGAAATCTATTGTTTTTATAATTCAATTTCATTTTACTGCAGCAATAGTGGAATGCTTATATGTAAGCCATTCTACATTTTTGGTTGTGTTGAATGTGTGCATTCTTGGCAACATAAGTGAATTAGTCATTACTTTATAGAATGTGCAGTAGAAAACAGAAGAAGAAAGTAACAGAATTGCTCAGGGCAGCTACTGGTGAAATGGGTCCCCTATGCAGAACTTCATTTGGTCCCTTGGTTGAAATCTCTTTCTGAGGATGGGTGTGTGGTGTTGATGGTGCCCTCACAGAGGGTGGTATAATGCCTCCTTGGTAGTTAGTGCCCTACTCAGACCACATATTCTGCATATATATGGAACAGTGGTAGTGGAATCGTTGAGGTAAAAGCTTTTCATGAAGCTTTAAATGAAATGAAAACATGAACTTGCTGCCATTGATCAACAACAAATCATGCATGGCCTTTGGCTACTGTTGAAGCTTTTTTTCCCGCCACAGAATAAAAAAAGTATAAAAGGTAATTGTGACACACAATCACAAAAATCACAAATCACAAAAATTTCACAATCTCACAATTCTATTTTTGTTGTTGTTGCAATTGTAAGTTTATATCTCACAATTCTGACTTTTTTTCCCCTCAGAATTGTGATACATAAACTATAGGAATTGAGAGAGAAAAAAGTCAGAATTGTGAGTTAAAAAAACATAATTACCTTTTTTATTTTCTATTCATGGCAGAAATAAGCTTTCATAGGTTCCACATGTGTAAGTGAAAAGAAAAAGATGCACAGTCCAGCACACATTCTTCCTCCTCTACCATTCCTCTTCTTCTCCCTTGTACTGATCCAACTTCTCCTCTCCTCCTTCATCTATTCCTCTCCCTGACCCAGACTTTTTTTTTTTTTTTTTTTTTTGCTCCTCTTTGTTATTCTTCATCCAGACTGAACAAATCGGATTCAAAGAGTCCTATTTTATGGTATGCCCATGTAATGGAAATAACTTCAACACCTGACTATGCCTCCAACTGAGATTGGAATCTGCTATTTCTCAATATTTCAGTGATCTGCTAATTAAAAATGCTTATCAATTGTTTCAGTATATGTTTTATATATTTTTTCAATACTTTTGTGCTGCTGTTTTTGCAAAAGTATAGGTTTTATACTATATTTAATGATTGTAACAGTGGGTCTTCATTTCTGACTGGCTGTGTTTTTGCAAAAAAGATGAGAAAGATCCATGATTTTGGTATGGGGTAAGCTTATATGAAAAAAAAAATAAACATTTTAGAAACGTGTTAACTGACTGCATTTTGTGTGAAAACGACATTAATTGTGTTAATGGTATGGTCACAACAGACGGATGTTGTGCTAATTGTGTTTAGAGTTTTGAAAATGTGACTACAGATTGGACAAAAGTATTTTAGCAATTGAAAAAATCTATAAGTTATTCATGGTAAGCGCTCATTGTCACAGAGGTTAAAACATGATGGCATTCTTCTTCTATGAGGGGGTTTGGTCACGGCATCTGTTTCCAGGTGGACCCTTAAAGAATGCGACACACATGTCTCCCGGACATCCTGTAGAATTCAACCAACGTTATGACAACTTCGAAACTCCGGAAGTGTTTACAGATAAGTGTGCCATATGCATCAGACGTTCAGCCAATGACTCTACCTTTAACCTAACCCATATAGTTACCGTACACTACTCAGTACTTTAGTGGCTAAGTACACTGTAAGCACATTGAAAGTGCACGTACTGTAAAATAAAGTGCAACCTTATAACTTTATAAACTGTAATCACTAGCTTCTGATAACATTTATCTACGCGTTCATGAGAGAGTCGAGTTTTGGCGTATGATGTAGGAGTAGCGTAAGCTTAGGTGAGAGTAGACGCCTCTCGCAGTTCAAACAAATAGGGCTGGGAAACAAATGCAAGCTCCTCATACATTTCCCTTTAAAACTTCTAATTCATGACCGGTGTTTTGTTTTGCTCTATCCTCTGTGCTTCCGCTTTTGTCAACACCCAATGCGTTGGGTCAAAGTTCACTCATTTGCTGCAACTCGACTCATGTATGGAAGCCAGTGATTCTAGTTTATAAAGATAATATTATGGATATTTGTCTTACAGCATGACAGGCTTCAAAATTACTATTCACTCCCATTATAAAGCTTGAAAGAGCCAGGATATTTTTTTAAATATAGTCTGAATGTGTTTGGCTGAAAGAAGAAAGCCATATACAACTAGGATGGCTTAAGGGTGAGTAAATTATGGGATAATTTTCTTTTTTTTGGGGTGAACTAACCCTTTAACAGTCAGACTCAATTGAATTTTTAGATAATTTTTGGGTGCAAAATAAGAAAGATCAGCCGTTATTGACAGAGACAACTGTCATGCCCTCATCATCAATCATGCCACTAAACTGGCATGTGTTAACAATTTAGTCTCTACAATGTAGCCTCTAAAGTCACTTTTCCACAGTCAAAACAATGGAAAGGGAAGAAACCGACGGACCAGACAAGACGCCCTGCCTAGAAGGAGACAGAAGACTGTATAGGGGCAGAGGAAGCTAAAGCCAGAGAGTTTGTGTGTGTGTGTGTGTGTGTGTGTGTACTGTATATCAGAAGTAGTTTGAGAAGGACTGAGTGTGTGAGTGAGTTGCTGTGATGAGACGCAAGGCTTCGCCCTCTGTGTGTTTTGATGTTGATGTTGAGCATGCACAGAGAAAGAGTGAGAGAAACGCTTGCCTTTTAATGTTATGCAACTTTGAAGACTATGCGTTTGAAGTTATGCATGAGTTGGACTCATTTCCAGCCCTTCCTGATTTTTTCCCCCTTTTTTGTTTTGTTTCTCATTCCTTCGATTTCTTTCGGGGTCCTTTTACTGAGCATCATAAGTATAGCGTTTGAAGTGTAGACTTTTTCAAGGATATCTGCCTATGTGCCTGTTCTCGTAATGGTCTGATTCCTGTTCATAACTTAATTGTGTCTCACAACTATTTTTTCTTCTTTCACACATCCAGCATTTTATAGCTCTCTTTTTATTGCTTTTGCTCATGTCCAGCGGTTTATAAATTTATATGTTTACAATCTTTAAAGCTGATGTGTCTGAATTTTTTTTTTTTCAATATTAAAATATGCTCCCCTATTCCCATTTAATTTGAAGAGACAACTATAACTAAAACATTAGTGGGTTGTGCCTCTGTGGCTCTTCCAAAACATTGCTGTGTTTGTTTGACCAGCCCTAGATCTGCTCAACATTGACTTAAAGGTGCAGTAAGTGATTTCTGAGAAATGCTGTTGAAAGTGGACCCAAGCACCAAAACACACTTTTAGCCAATCAGCAGAAAGGGGCGTATACAGTCATTAGGGGGGAGGTGACAGTGTTGCATAGCGTGTTGGTAAATCCGGGGGTGAAGTTATGAATTTCGGGGTGTGATCTTTTTGGTTAGGGGTGTGTTTGTTTTGGTGATTTCAAATATCAACAGCATTTCTCAAAAATCACTTAATGGCTCTGAATTTGCCGTGAGACCAGTGAAAGATAGCAACTTATATATGGCCTTTATGAAAGAATAGCTGAACTGAATGACTCTTTGTAAAAGCATTAATGCATTATAGACATAATAGTATACCAGCTAACAGGGAAAGTTCGCAGAACTAATTGGCTAATATTCTAACATTCTTCCAGTAATGTTAATAGATCGTTTGTTCAAAGTTTTTTTTTCTTTTTTTTCTTTTTTTCTACATAGACGTGAAAATGCACCATCCAAACTTAAATGGTTGAAACTCAGAAATGCTTTGGAATACAGACCTAAGGTTGATCTCTTTTTAAAGAAAACATTCAGCTGTTTAAATATAAGTAAATATAAGTTTAAATTTACAAACCCGATTCCAAAAAAAGTTGGGACACTGTACAAATTGTGAATAAAAACAGAATGCCATGATGTGGAAGTTTCAAATTTCAATATTTTATTCAGAATACAACATAGATGACATATCAAATGTTTAAACTGAGTAAATGTATAATTTTAAGGGAAAAATAAGTTGAATTTAAATTTCATGGCATCAACACATCTCAAAGTTGGGACAAGGCCATGTTTACCACTGTGTGGCATCCCCTCTTCTTTTTATAACAGTCTGTAAACGTCTGGGGACTGAGGAGACAAGTTGCTCAAGTTTAGGAAGTTGTCCCATTCTTGTCTAATACAGTCTTCTAGTCGCTCAACTGTCTTAGGTCTTTGTCACATCTTCTTCTTTATGATGCGTCAAATGTTTTCTATGGGTGAAAGATCTGGACTGCAGGCTGGCCATTTCAGTACCCGGATCCTTCTTCTACGCAGCCATGATGTTGTAATTGATGCAGTATGTGGTCTGGCATTGTCATGTTGGAAAATGCAAGGTCTTCCCTGAAAGAGACGACATCTGGATGGAAGCATATGTTGTTCTAGAACTTGGATATACCTTTCAGCATTGATGGTGCCAGATGTGTAAGCTGCCCATGCCACACGCACTCATGCAACCACATACCATCAGAGATGCAGGCTTCTGAACTGAGCGCTGATAACAACTTGGGTTGTCCTTGTCATCTTTAGTCCAGATGACATGGCGTCCCAGTTTTCCAAAAAGAACTTCAAATTTTGATTCGTCTGACCACAGAACAGTTTTCCAATTTGCCACAGTCCATTTTAAATGAGCCTTGGCCCAGAGAAAACACCTGCGCTTCTGGATCACGTTTAGATAAGGCTTCTTTTTTGACCTATAGAGTTTTAGCCAGCAACGGCGAATAGCACGGTGGACTGTGTTCACCGACAATGTTTTCTGGAAGTATTCCTAATCACATGTTGTGATTTCCATTACAGTAGCATTCCTGTATGTGATGCAGTGCCGTCTAAGGGCCCGAAGATCACGGGCATCCAGTATGGTTTTCCGGCCTTGACTCTTACGCACGGAGATTGTTCCAGATTATCTGAATCTTTGGATGATATTATGCACTGTAGATGATGATAACTTCAAACTCTTTGCAATTTTTCTCTGAGAAACTCCTTTCTGATATCGCTCCACTATTTTCGCCGCAGCATTGGGGGAATTGGTGATCCTCTGCCCATCTTGATTTCAGAGAGACACTGCTACTCTGAGAGGCTCTTTTTATACCCAATCATGTTGCCAATTGACCTAATAAGTTGCAAATTGGTCCTCCAGCTGTTCCTCAATATTTGTCATGAAATTTCAAAATGTCTCACTTTTAACATTTGATATGTTATCTATATTCTATTGTGAATAAAATATAAGTTTATGAGATTTGTAAATTATTGCATTCATTTTTTATTCACAATTTCTACAGTGTCCCAACTTTTTCGGAATCGGTTTTGTACTAGGGCTGCCCCCTAATAGTCGACTAACCATTAGCTGATGAGAAGAGGCTTAGTTGACCAAAATTGTATTAACCTAGAAAAATGTGCGCTATTCAAGTGTTTGTGCATAGTGTGAAAGCTGAATAATAGCACACTTACTGCATGACAGCTAACATAGAGGCACTGGTGTGATCACTTGCACTTAAAATTCTCCATCATTTTTGGTCATACAGATAAGAGTAATACATCTTTTGAATCAGTGAAGAGTCTCTTTTTATGTGTGTGCACTCACAATAACAACAAAATATTGTGCTTTTGTAAAATAATGAAAGCAAACAGGGTGCACTTTTTGTCGTCTCTCTCTGTGAACTTGAGTGGGCCAAAAAAAAAAAAAAAAAAATGAAACGTCTCACAGACATGAAAATTATATCTATAGAAAGCGAAATATCTACTTTAAAATGAACAAATTCAAATGGAAAACAGATATTCTCAGGTTATGTAATTCATATGAAACCTGCATGTAAGTGCGTCCACTACTGTGGAGATGACGAGTTGGCAACGTCAACTTCATCACTGCAGCCGAAAATACAGAAAATTAGTTTATCAATTAATTATTAAAATGTTAAAGCAATCTCCTTGCCATTTTTCCCTGATGTATTCATAATCATTACTTCTGTTGGTGCGTGTGGCAAGCTTTATGCTTGAGCATTGATTAGGCTATGTAGACATTAAAGGCTCTTTATTATGATTAATATGGTTTATTAATAAACGTGTGATTAGTCGACTACTTGATTAAAATGAACGACGACTAGTTGACCAGAAAAATCTTTAGTCAAGGTCAGCCATACGTTATTTAATATATATTTTACCAAATGATTTGCTCTAACTATACAATTACTATAAAATCAAAAGTCACATGATATCCAAGTAGTGTTTCAAATTTAAAGTTGATATCACAAAAATATGAGATTTTATTTAGGCTCTATGCAAAAAAAAAAAGACCCACATTCCATTGATTTAAACAAACAAACAAACACAATATCACAAAAAAAAAAATCAACAAATATGGAACCTTGAGTTTCAGACCTTTCCAAACTATTTTTTTTTTTTTTTTCAAGATGAGAAAAAGCATAATATAAAATAGCATAGTAAATTTTGTAATATGAAACATGAAAATGCCCACTAGGGGGCAGAGCCCACTAAAAGGCTTTAAAGTGCTGTCTCCATGGTACAGCAATGTTCGATTTTTACAGGATGAATACAGAGGATTTAAGCTTTCGAATGATAGTTTATAACGAATAATAAAATGTGATAGGAAAAAAGGCAACAAATGCTAGACTAAGACACTCTTGTCCACTCCTCAAATACATCACATATTAGCCTTTATATATAGTGTTTCTTGAGTAAAGAAAATGCTATTTTATTTAAAAAACAAAAACAAAAAAACAGTTGTTTATTTTCACTTGCATTGCAAACAAGCAAAGATGGTCCAAACTGTGCACGACACTTCATTCAAGATTGAGTTTTGAGGTTTGACTGACGGTTTGAGGACACAATGGAGATATGAGATTCAGTCACAAGCTCTTTTTAATGTTTCATTGGTTAAATATTTGCAAAACCCATAGACAGACGTAAAGGGTGACCAATAGTAATAATATATGAAAAAAAACTTACAAAATATGGAGATACAAGGTTTCTGCCCGAAATAAAAAATTTGGTTAATGTAGATACTAATTGTCTTACAATGTTTTACTATTAGAGTGAAATATTAATAATTTATAAATAATTAAAAATACATATTTTGCAGTTGAGTCAATTTGTGGAATCAATTCAGTTTGCTCAGTTTATAAGAAAGAAAAAAAAAAAAGTTTGTATATAAAGTTTGTATATAACCACACTTCAAGTTTCTGTTAGCCGGTAAGTACCCGCTTCTGAATGTTAAAAAATACCAGTGTTTTTTTTTTTTTTATTAAAAAACTGACACACTGTGCAATAAAAACATTAACACAAAGCAGACAAACAGTAGACAAAATGCATTTGCAATTGCACATTTAAATAAGGTCTCTGTGTACTCTGAGTGGTTCGCTGTTACATCCTTGATATTCTTCTTAGTTATTTTAGTAGTCTTGGTTATTTTAAAGATCCAACTGGTAAACAGCAGATTGAGGAGCCCATGTAGTCCATAAGTAAATGTTCATTTAGGCCTGGTTGGAAACATAAATTTCCATTGTGTGAGAAAATTGCTCAAACTGTGCAAGTTTGGAAGGCAAGAATGGTTTTTAAGAATGTTGTAAGAATTGTAGTTCCATTTGGTGCGGCTTGTGCCACAGAAATTGCACACTTCACCTTTGGTATTAGGCATTAATGTATTTAATATTTGCTCAAATATCCAATAATAGTGTTCACAGGACCGCATCTTCTCCACTCCAGCTTTCAGACCTCTTATTACGTGTTCCCTTATGTTCTGGTCCTCTGAAGTTGTGTATGCATATGCGTGTGTCAAGTTGGGAGAGGCTCTATATGTGATATGCACTTTTAATGAGCCCTATTAAATCAAGTGGCAGTTCCCCACAAGACAAAAAAGAGGGTTGCTTAGTATTTAATAGTTCCACCACAAGCTTACATAAGCCTTTTAATTCTGCTGCGTCTCGCACTCACTTTTCCGGGCAGCAACAGGAGAGAAGTTTCCCTCGTTTCACAGAGAGGCACGCAACAGCAATTAATGGCTCTCTGGAGTCTTAATTAGTCGACCCAGAGATGTGGGCAATCGAGGACCACACTCACGTTGGTCAACAGCCAAACAAAAATAGATAAAGAAAAGAGTAGCAGCTCCAATTAATGGGCAACATCAAATGATCTATGCAGGAATGTGTGAAGGACTTCACGTGCGAACCTGATGAGTGATATCAGAGCAGCGACAACATGACAGACAGTGACTACAGTCACTACGGCTGCTGTAGTTACAATGATTGTATTGTATAGTTAATTCTGGTGCAACTTCACACGGTCAGCAAGGTGCATGGAATAAATACAAAGCTATTTTTAGACAATACCAACAACACTTGTGACGTCAAGGGATTAGAATAAACAAAGATGGAGCTGAATGAGTAATGTTTTATTTTGCCAATGTGTTTCGGTGCACAGGCCTTCATCAGGCCTAAAAGATTACAGTTACCTTTTTCTTCCACCCACCTCCCCCCCCCCACACCCCCCCCCCCCCCCACCAACAAACAGTGTTGAGTTTAAGCAAACCATTGGTTGTTACAAAGATTGTGCCACTGATTGTTATGGTGATGACAATTATTCTACAGACGGTTGCACTAATGACAATGTGTTGTCATGGAAACAGTAATGTTAATGACTGATTGTGAGATTGCTAGTGGTGGGGATGGGCATAACCTGAGCAGTATCATCTATGTTGGGTGTAGTAGTGTCTCTTGAACCCTTGAAACTTCAGGACTTTAATGGTTAAATAGTTAACTGGTTAGCATGGTCCAGTTAGCCCTGATGGTAGATGCTGTAACTACACCATTATAGGTGAGGGGGAAAAAGTTAATTGATTCTAAAGTAGCTGTGTCATGATAAAATATGGAAATATGGATTTTTCCTCTGCTGTCTTTGACATCACAGCTCAGGATAGACACTAGTGAAGAGTTTGCAATTTGCAAAAAAAACAGTCGGTGTTGCCATGATGCAATTTTTCAGCATCTCCAGAGTAATAGTATATTGCAGGATTGAGTCCTAAAACCAAAATCCCTTTCAAGGAAAGTCTGTTCACTAAGCAGCCATATTTGCAATGCCTCTGGCTAGCTGTTTTTGGCATCCAATCAAGCGCTGTCTATTTAAATGGGAAAATCCTGAAATCTCAAAAAATAAAATAGCAACAAAATTGTTTCTTATGCTGAAATAGCACATAAAAAAGCTTATATTTCAGGCTGAACCAGCCAATGTGCATGTGCGGTCCTAAGCGAGCGTCTCAGGACATACTGTTTCTTTAACAACTGGAGCTTCTAACAGCAGCTGCAGTGATGCAATGACTTTACCAATGGCTGATTGGTTCTTATTTAGAAGGCAGGACTTTTTCCGCCATATTTAGCGTTGCCATTTCACCCATTCTTGGTATATCTAAAGTCTTTGCCAAAACCCAGAAACAAGGTTTCCAGAAACATTTTCAACACCTTTTTCCATCGCGCCAATGTCAATGGGTTTTTTGAATAAATGCCTGAAATAATGTCTGTGTTTTATACAAGGTCCAGATATCTTTGTTTTATAAGCCATAAATACAACAGTAATAGCCCACTCATGATTTTTTAAAAAGCTTTTATGTCTTGAAAAAGACAGTGGCTGAGAAGAGACTAAATAGGACTACAGAGGTTATCGAGGACATTAAACATCATCACACGAACAGGTGAACTCATCTACTCGTTAGTCCGCTTTTAGAGCCTCGTTATAATTGTGTTCTTGCAAACTATTCTAACTCAAACTTTCCAACTTATAGATTTAAAATAAAATGAAAGATGTATCTTCAATAGTATATAATAATACCTCAAACAAAACTTTTAATATTTTTAAAAGCAGGGTTGTCCACAAAGAAAAAAAAAAAAAAAAAAAAATGTGACCAAAATGTGCTTTATGTGTTTAAACAAACACTCTGTGCTAATTCGGACAGGCACAAAACAATAACAAAACCTCTGGACAGGGCTCGACAATAAGGACTGCCCAATGGCCCGGGGCCAGTGTGAATGACGCTTGGGACAGTGACAGTTCTGTCAACTGTCGGTTCAGTACTGCATCGTCACAAAAGTTTATTATTTGCACATTTTTGTATGCCTTGCCAATTTAAAGGTGCCCTAGAATTGAAAATTGGATTTACCTCGGAATAGTTAGATAATTAGAGTTCTGTACATGGAAATGACATACAGTGAGTCTCAAACACCATTGTTTCCTCCTTCTTATGTAAATTAGATTTTTTGCAAAAGACCTCTGAAGAACAGGCGAATCTCAATATAACACCAACTGTGACGCAACAGTTGGGATCATTAATATGTACACCCCCAACTTTTGCATATACCAGCCCATGTTCAAGGCATTAGACAAGGCAGTATTAATGTCTGGAGCAGCACAGCAGAATCAACAGACATTATGCAGGTAAGCAAGCAAGGACAATAGCGGAAAATGGCAGATGGAGCAATAATAACTGACATGATCCATGATATCACGATATATTTAGTGATATTTGTAAATTGTCTTTCTAAATGTTTCATTAGCATGTTGCTAATGTACTGTTTAATGTGGTTAAAGCTACCATTGTTTCTTACTGTATTCATGGAGACCAAAGCCATGTCGTTATTTTCATTATTAAACACTTGCAGTCTGTATAAGTCATAAACACAACTTCATTCTTTATAAATCTCTCCAACAGTGTGTAATGTTAGCACTAGCCCCGTTAGCCACAGCATTACTATCAAACTCATTCAGAATCAAATGTAAACATCCAAATAAATACTATACTTAGATGATCTGATATGCTGCATGAAGACTACTTTGTAAAGATCCATTTTGAGGGTTATATTAGCTGTGTGAACTTTGTTTATGCAATGTATTATAGACTTGCGAGCTTGGGGGCGGGGAGCGTGAGCATTTAAAGGGGACACACACAGAATCAGCGCATTTTTAATTATGCCCCAAAATAGGCAGTTAAAAAATTGAATAATAAAAAATCTATGGGGTATTTTGAGCTGAAACTTCACAGACACATTCAGGGGACACCTTAGACTTATATTACATATTGTGAAAAAGGGTTCTAGGGCACCTTTAATCATTCAAGCGCAATAAGACGTGAAAGAGAACTCATGCGCTATGTAAAGTTTTCTGTGCGCACTGTGCAAAAAAAAAAACGGAATCACACACAAGGAAAGCTGCATTAAGGCTGATTTATACTTGATGTGTCTGCAAGTTCGCTTGGGTGCACATGGCAAAAACATCATTGCGGCATTAGCAGAAGTGTGCATTGAATGCGTGCAACCCGTTTCACATGGCGGTGTGCGCAGCATTTTATGTAACTTTCCGTGCAGCTCAGCTTCCAAAGATGCACGACTTCGAGGCGAATCTGGCCGAGCATCTGTACCAGCACCCAGTTTGCGCTTGTCTAAATGAATTACTTACATTTATAAAATGAGCATACAATAGAAATAAAATACAAATAAGCCCTTTTAATGAAAATAAAGGTCCATGATTAATAAAATGTTCACAGAATTAAATTCTATGAACTTTTTCAATGTTTAGTGAAATGTTTGGTGAAGTGTACTAAAGCAAACATCATCACTTGTGTGCCTTACTATTACTCACCATGGTTTAAGGGACAATTATTCAGAGTCGCCCCTTGTTGTTTCAAAGAATAGTACAACGGCGAGTGTATAAAGTATAAATGCCTTGTCCACTTGGCATGGTGTGCGCACAGTCAGTGGAGGCACCTGCTGCGGAGCCAGACGAAAGTATAAATCAGGATTTAGACAGTGCGTGAATACTAAATTAAGTTTAAATGGACAAATTCACTCAAAAATTGTCAACATGCCCGTCTTGGCAAGTTTTCAGGGTGTGGGTTTAAGGATGAGGCGAGGATGCAGATAAGGGGCTTTTATTAATCATTAAAAAAAAAAAAAAAAAAAAAAACTTTTTAGGGAGGAAACAGGACTTTGACTTGACAACACACAAAGGGAATATTCAATGGGTAAACATGCGACAACAATTTGGCACAGGACTGTAAACACAAGGAGAATAAACAAGGCAGGTAATGAGGGAGGACAGGTGGGGCAAATGAACCAATAATCAGGTTACAAGATGGGTGGGGTCAAGACAATAGACATGAGAGCACATGGCACAAGGAAACACATGACAAGCCATGTGCTCAAACAAAACATGACAGAAAACACAAGCACATGGCCAGCAAAACCAATCACCAGCCATGTGCTCAAACAAAACAAGACACGAACACGCAGCTAATGAGAACACTCATAAGCCATGTTTTCACACAAAACATGGTGACATGAAAGCTCGCAGCCAGTGAAAAACACAAGCTGTGTGTTACACAGCATAAGACAAAACATAAAATGCAAGCACACGACTGATGTAAACACAAACCGCGTGCTAAACAGGACACAACACACAACAACACACGTGTACACACCACGGAGTGCACAGCCCGAGAGCGCATAGCCCGAGCGAACTCAAAAACAAATGTTCACACAACCAGACACAGCCTACGAGAACGAGCAAACGCTCCTTCCGTGCACTCACAACTAAAGACACACACATGTAGCATGAATGCTCGAATCCCGACACAGAACCGAAACCAAACTAGACCAAAGTGCCAGGATCCGAACATCACATCCCACACACAAGACGACTCACATACATATATATATATATATATATATATATATATATATATATATATATATATATATATATTACACACAGTTGCAAGAAAAAGCATGTGAACCATCTGTAAAAGAATCTGTGAAAATGTGAATAATTTTAACAAAATAAGAGAGATCATACAACATGCATGTTATTTTTTATTTAGTACTGTCCTGAGTAAGATATTTTACATAAAATATGTCACTCCCCAGCTCTTAATGCATCGTGTTTCCTTCTGGAGCATCAGTGAATGTTTGAACCTTTTTTAATAGTTGCGTTTTCCTCAGTGTGAAAAGACGGATCTCAAAATCATTCAGTCACTGCTGTAAAGGGTTCAAATATGCAAAAGATGCTTGAAAACTGAAGAATCTGGAGGATTTTTCTGAAGAACATTGGGCAGTCTAACTGCTCAGAACAAACAAGGGACTCATGACCAACCATCACAAAAAAAAAAAAAAACACACAACAAAAAAAAAAAAAAAAAAAAACAGTTGTGAATCATCCAGGTGACCACACACAGTATTAAGAACCAGTGGTTCACAAACCTTTGAAATGGGTCATTTTAATAAAGTCAACTTTTTTTTCTTTTTTTTTTCTTACGGATTATATGTAAACATCTTTTATGTAAAATATCTTGCACAAAAGAGAATTTTAAAGACACTCCATTGTTTTTATTTGTTTACAAACTTGTGCCGTTGAGCTATTGTATAAACAAAATATCACACTTGAAGCTGTGCAATATGGCTGTATATCAGCACGCTTTTGGTCTTTAAATCATAAAATTAGCAAAAATCTAACCTTTCATTAAAGGAAAAGAATTGAAAGTGGGGGGGAATCACATTATGAAATAAATGTTTTTCTCCAAAACACGTTGGCCACTATAATTGGCACCCTTTTATTCAATACTTTTTGCAACCTCCTTTTGCCAAGATAACAGCTCTCAGTCTTCACCTATAATGCCTGATGAGTTTGGAGAACACCTGACAAGAGATCACAGACCATTCCTTCATATAGAATCTCTACAGATCCTTCAGATTCCCAGCTCCATGTTGGTGCTTCTTCTCTTCAGTTCACTTCACTCATTTTCTTTAGGGTTGAGGTCAGGAGACTGGGATGGCCATGGCAGAAGCTTAATTTTGTGCTCAGTGACCCATTTTTGTGTTGGATTTGATGTTTGTTTTGGATCATTATCCTGATGGAAGATCCAACCACGGCCCATCATTGGATTTCTAGCAGAAGCGGTTAGGTTTTGATTTTTTTATCTGTTGGTGATACCAAGTATCTGAACAAGATGTCCAGGACCTCCAGCAGAAAAAAAAGCTCACAGCATTAAAGATCCAGCAGTATATTTATCCGTGGGCATGGGATACTTTTTATCCATGTGTGCACCTAACCCATCTGGTGGGTTTGCTGCCAAAAAGCTCTTTTTTTAGTTTCATCTGACCATAGAAGCCGGTCCTGTTTGAAGTTCCAGTCTTGTCTTACAACTGAATATGCTGGACATTGTTTCTAGATGAGACAGAGGACTTTTCTTGTAACCCTCCCAAAC
The DNA here is from genome assembly GCF_024489055.1 of Chanodichthys erythropterus. NCBI lineage: Eukaryota > Metazoa > Chordata > Actinopteri > Cypriniformes > Xenocyprididae > Chanodichthys > Chanodichthys erythropterus. The sequence goes on from NC_090235.1 coordinate 34,812,170, forward strand.
ATCTTGTGGGGATGTAGGTGCTGTTTGATTTTTTTTTAGGCTTTCTGAGACTCAAGACTCAACTAATCATTACAATTCTCCAGCTGTGATTCTCTGAGAGTCTTTGACCACTCAAACTTTCCTCCTTGCACACGTCCTCTTCCAGGCAGATTTGTAAAATCTTTAGTTGATTGGAATTTCTTAATTATTGCCCTGATAGTGGAAATGGGGATTTTCAATGCTTTAGATATTTTCTTACAGCTACTTTCTATTTTGTGAAGCTCAACAATCTTTTGCTGCACATCATAACTATATTCTTTGGTTTTACTCATTGTGATGAATGATTAAGGGAATTTGGCCTTTGTGTGTCCTCATGTTTTTTTATACACCTGTGGAACAGGAAGTCATGGCTGGACAATTTCATGTTCATGATCACCCTGGTGTGCTATTTTTTTTTTTTTTTAAATGACTGGGAATGTACTTCAAAGATATTGTATTCATAAAAAATTCTAGGGGTTCCAATAATTGTTGCCAACATGTTTTGGAGAAAACAATTCAATGAAAGGTTAGATTTTTGCTAATTTTATGAATTAAAGATCAAAAGGATAAGCAATGCAGATTTATTTTTATAGTCATCTTTGATCATATTTATCAAGTGTATATATATATATATATACAGCTATGGAAAAAATTAAGAGACCACTTAACATTGATTTCTGAACTTGGAGTGGTCTCTTAATTTTTTCCATAGCTGTATATATGTATATATATATAGTGGTCACACTGGTGTTGTATACTTGCAACGTGTGCCTTTCAGCTCAGCAGACAAGCCATGCTTCAACCGCTTGTTTGAATTGTTGCACTAAAAAGATAAATATTACAATTTTTCTCTTTTATGAAAATGTGTTTGTGTGTATTTATTTGCATGTGTGTCTATAATTTGTCCTTGATTTCCTAGACCTTGGCGGCCACAAGTAATAGTTGTGTGTGTTACTTTTGTATTGTGTGACAATGTGTGTGTGTAAACTAGCCACCGTTCTCGGCTCTAAGTGACAGCACCCTCCCTTGTTGGTGCATCTCTGTCTCAAAGACTAATGGCATGAGGAGAATCAATTACCACCCCACGCTGGTGCGATGGCAGTTGGGGGGAGTGAGAGGAGGTGGGGGTCTGTGACGGGTGTAACATACTACACTGTCCTCACCGCCTGCACACACACCACTGCTAGTTTAATTTCAGACGTACTGGCCTAGAAGTCACACCTCACCGGAATTTTGGCAATTAAGAGCCACAGAAATGTCTAGCAGTTCCACCCAGGTGTATCTGAAGGGGTATTTCTGGAATGTTTGCCCTTGAGAGGAAGAGAGAATGTACACTTACAAATACACTTACATACCTGAAATTTGAATGTGTCCCTCCTCGTTCCGATGCAGTTCCGTCACCAAGCCTTGTGGGATGCCGCTCGCCTCAAAGGGCATTCCAAGCTAACCACAGATCCAGAAGACACACCCTTGCATCACAAAGAGAGGCTTAATTTTGCAATAAAAACAATCTGATTCCATTGTTCATATATTTCTGCAACACTTTTCACAGAACAAAGCATTCTGAAGCTGTACAAACCCAAAAGTGACAATGACAAAGAAAGTGCCATAGAAGACAGCACTTAGGAAGCCCATCGTCATGCTCTGACAAAATATGTGCACGTGAGTGAGGTGACTTAGATTGAGTAAAGTCTTGCACTTGAGACCTTCCATTTGGACACCAAGCCAAACCAGTTTAAAAATGTATCTCAAAATTATATGAACATGCAAACTTGTGAAATGCTAGCATGATAGAAATATTTTATGTCAACGTGAAATGTACAGAAAATGCAGACTAAGGATGCTCAGGTCAAAGATCAGTCATATGATTAGCTTAGATCATTACAAACCAATCACCAGAACAAAACACAGTGAATACATTGATTGTTACTCAACTGTAAGACTTAACTGTGCATGTATCTTACTATTCATAGAGACTCCCAGCCAAACCTCCAAGCCATAAATAAAACTTAATTTCTGCAAAGTGCAACTTGGAAGTCGTGTCAGGTATATGCTGCGCAGCTAAGGAATAGAAGTACTAAAGATTCTATGCTCAAAAGACCACAGCAGAGACAGTGATAGTGTTGGAAGACTATAGAGTCGCCCTCGGGGTGAGGCTGTAATATTCAGAGTTAGCATCAATGATGATATTATATTGACAACTGGAGGTTGTTTGAATTGTCAGTAGTGAAGTCGGATTAGTATTGGGAATTTCCACGACACTAGCTACAAAATTATCCTTAGCAGGTAGAAGGAGTGGGCCATTTTTATGATGCAATGTTTCAGAATGCAAGAAGGGGCATATTATCACACAAAGGTGCAACATGCTAATGCTGCATTAATGTATTTACACAGGAACACTAGCAACTATGTATCACATACTTGAATGTTGATTGCTGATTCTTATGCACAGCCAACAAAAAATGTGCACTTACTGCCATGACAAGAGGAAGGGTAGACTTGTGACTCAAGACTGAAATGCTAGAGCAAATCAGTTTATGTATTTAAATAATCAAAAATTATTAGTACCAAACGGCAACTTTGAGAACTCTGATTTAATTATACATTCTGGAAACATTGTGAAATTACTTATTATAAAAAAAAAAAAAAAAGGATTTTATATAGTAGATTTTGCTTATAAAAAGCTGAGAAACAATTTTCACTCAGAAATTACAGAACATGTTATCAAGTATAGGCTAAACACAACTCTTGGTGTGTAGAAATTCTCAAATAAAATTACTCTTTTTTTTTTTCCAAGGAATTTTTTTCTTTTTTTTTGTAAAATTTATTTAATTAATGCTTATATAAATATGATATTTTTAATGCTTATCTATTTTGATGTCACAGACTTCTCCTTACACACACACACCCACACACACACACACACAGCGTTTTCCCTCAACCAAGTTGTGAATCACGTGCACCTGTCACCAGCACTGCAATTACCACTCACCATATAAGTACACATCAACAGTCACTCAGTGTCTGGCCTACAGCTAGGAAACAGACTCCTTACCGACTCTACTCACCTTGGTGGTTGGCTCCAGTGATCCTTTGTTTTGAATACTCACCTGTTCCCATGTGTGTGTGGATCCTCTGTTGTCCTGGTAAAGGAAAGAGAAACATGTTAATCATCCATCAACTCCAGTGTTGCAAATTTAGCTATTTTGTCACTACATTTAGAGACTCCCTCACCCCTTTTGAGATTTTTTTTCCCAAAAGCCTAGCAACTAATCTTGCAACTTCTTGGACAAACCTTATCTAGATTCTTATCTCACTCACTGATCTATATTTATATTTATTTTGTGAGGTATCCGGACGCCTTCTGTAAGTGAACAACTTTAAAAAATTACATTGGGAAAAAGTTAAATTGATTTATGCTCTGAATTTTCATACCCTGGCAGCATCCAGCTCTGAAGGGATAGACCCTCAACAAGAGTTCCAGTGAAACAGCAGTCAGTTGACACCCCTCCTTTTTATTCCCACTATAAAGACATCTTCTGCCCAAACAAACTCTCAGTTACCCCCACACCAACCATTGGACTGTGCAATCACCCTCATAACATGTGAGCTAATACCCTGTGGGGAAAAAATCCACTCTACCAGAACAAAAGGCCATGGAGGACTATGTGGAAGAGGCCTTCCAGAAAGGGTACATCCATCCATCCACTTTCCCTGCTCACATTTTGTTACACACTTCCCCTCGTCCCAGCCACCTTATAACTGTGGCGTGGAGCCACTGTCTTCACCAAGCTGGACCTCCAAAGCACATACAGCCTCATTATGATGCAGAAAGGCGACCAGGGGAACTGCTTTTGTGACATATACTGGGCACTATGAGTATTGCATTATACTGTCTTCCAAGGTTACCTGAATGAGGTGTTGCAGGAGTATCTTCATCATTTTTTCCTGGTGTACATTGACACCTTGTATACTCTTGGAACTTGGCTGAAAATTGTCAACACATTGCTCTGGTGCTGGAAAAGCTGTGTGAATTCCATATGTATCTCAAGGCGGAGAAGTACACATTCCACCAAGCCTCCACCCACTTCCTAAAGTATCACATCAGTGCTGAAGGTATCAAAATGGACAAGTGGAAGGTGCAAGCAATGTGATCCTGGCCCATTCCAGCCACTATTGAAGTTTATCAAGAACTACAGCTCCATTACAGCCGGTTTATCAAGAACTACAGCTCCATCACAGCTCCACTGACCTCTCTCTTGAAATCCAAGCACAAATCTCTGTCCTGGTCACAAACGGGACCCACGCCATCCAATGAATAAAATGTGCCTTTACCACAGCTCCCCTCCTAGTCCAAACCCTTTGTGGTAGAATTTGATGCATCTACAACTGATGTGGGGGCAGTCTTGTCCCAGCAGTAAGGAAAACCTACCTGACTCCACACATATACCACCTTCTCCAAAAAAGCTCTCTCTGGTGGAGCAAAATTATGACATTTCTCAACCAAGAACTGCTCGCCATCAAGCGAGTGGCATTGGCTGGAGGGTCCCCGTCATCCACTCCTGGTACTTACCGACCATTGAAACCTAGAGTATCTCTGTGAGGCCAAGAAACTCAATCCCAGACAAGAAACATGGGCTCTCTTCTTCACATGCTTTGAGTTTACCATCTCTTATTGTCCAAAGAACGTGAAGGCTGAGACAGAGAATGTGAAGGCTGAGGCTGGGGTTCTGGTGGCTTGGGACATCAGAAGGTTTACATTTACATTTATTAATTTAGCAGACGCTTTTATCCAAAGAGACTTACAAATGAGGAATACAGCAATCAATTTGTCATAAAGAAGCAAATAAACACAAGAAGTGCTCATAATACAAAGTTTCAGAAAAGGCTTAGAGTAGCATAAGCTGGAAATAGGAAGGGATTGAGAGAATGCGAAAGCATAGTTTTTTGGGGGTTTTTTTGCTCACAAAAGAGAGGAGTTTTCAGACTTCTTCAGACGTCTGACTTTTGAATATTGTCATGGATTCTGCATTCTGGATGAAGGTGGGAAGATCACCAGCAAGGAACTATGAACAATGATGTTCTAGAGAGAAGCCTGGTACTTTGTGCGTCTCTGTGATGGCACCATGAGCCACTTACCAATCGCAGGCTTCTGGAGGGGATGTAGACTCGTAAAAGTGAGTGGATGTAGGCGGGTGCTGTGCCTGTGGTAGATCTGTAAGCAAGCATCAATGACTAGAACTTGATACGAGCTGCAACTGGTAACCAGTGCAGAGAGATCAAAAGAGGTGTGACGTAGGCCCTCTTGGGCTTGTTGAAAACAAGACATGCTGCAGCGTTCTGAATCATTTGTAGAGTTTTGACTGCACATGATGGAAATCCAGCTATTAGAGCATTGCAGTAATCAAGCCTAGAAATGACCAGGGCATGGAGGAGAAGTTGTGTTGCATGCTCTGTTAGGAAAGGCCTGATCTTTCTGAGGTTGTGTAGTGCAAACATGCATGACCGATCTGTCTTTGCTATGTGGTCTTTGAAGGTCAGCTGGTCATCAAAGATTACTCCTAGATTTCAGACCAACCTTGATGGGGTAATTGATGATGAACCTAGTTGGATGGTGAAATCTTGCTGTAGGGAAAAAATGTTGCATGCGATACAGTTGCACATGTAAATTAGGTCAAGTTGGTTGCCAGATTTCTGAGTACCTGTGGTGATGACCTGTTTGAGATCAAAGGAGGCTAGGAGAGAGTGGAAGTCTGCAGCATTAGGCTTCTACAGATCAATGTTAAAATTGCCAAAGACTACAAGTGGGCTGCCATCCTCAGGGAATTCGGACAGCACTACATCCACATCTATGTACAAATGTACCCAGTTGACCTGGATGGCGATAGATTACTGCAATATAGAGTTTAAAAGGAGTTGTTACTGTAATAGCATGAACTTAAAACAAATTGTTATTGCATAGCGAGGAGAGAGTTGAGTATTTCCAATTGTTAGAAATGAGAAGACCACCCCTCCCAGACTGTTAAGGGGTGTGAGAGAAAGAAGTTATTAGAGAGAGCATGTTGGGGTTGCTGAGTCATCTGGACAAATCCAGGTCTCAGTCAAGCCTAAGATATTGAGAGTGGATTGAGCTGCAAAGGCTGGAATGAAGTTTGCTTTGCTGACTGACATTTCCAGAAACCCACAAAAACAGAGAGAGGTGCATTAGAAGAAGTGAAAATAGGAAGCAGATTAGCAATATTGTGCTGCCTTCTGTGTGTGATAGAAGAGCATTGTGGAGAGACAACAGGAATATACTGAAAGCACATGTTGAGTGAGAGAAAAAAGGAGAAAAGAAAGCTGGAAAAGGAAAGTAAATAAGGAAGGTACTTAAGTTTCTTGTAGGTGTCCTTGCTCGGTGGAGTTGCGCACTTACGTGCTACCGCCGTCTAATCGCCTCTCCTGAGTTACTCCAGTGGTCAGGCAGTATAAATATCTTTGCAGTCGCTGTGCGCGCATTTACAATTAGCACACCAAAAGCCTATAGCCCACAAATTATTGAAATTGAAACTACTGCACGGAAGATCGCCACTTAAGTGCAATAACGAGCAATATAAATAACAAAAGCAAAGCTTCTTCTTAGCCGATGCCTATTATTCTAAATACAATTAAGTACACTCAAAAACAAATTAAAATGAAAGTAGAAGATAAAAATAAGCAGTGAACAAATTAATCCTTTCTAGCAGCAAATATTAATCAGAGCAACAAGTATTAAGCAAGCATGCCATTGCCACTGACTAATCGCTTCTCCTGGAAGGTTCATCAAGGAATGTCAGGAGTGCACTATGTCAAGGACTCCACGCCACTTACCATCTGGCAAACTTCTCCTACTGCCCGTTCCTCATCGTCCCTTGGTCACACCTGGATGGTGACTTCACTGTCATTGGAGACAAGGTCCACAAGATCTGCCGTTTGGTACCCCTCAAGAGTCTTCCTGCAGCAATGGAAGTCTGCAACTTCGGACTTCCAGAGGACATTGTTTCAAACAGGGGCCCTCAATTTGTTTCTTGAATGCCTTCTTCATCCTCATGGGTGTGACCGTGAGTTTCTCCTCTGGATATCACCCCGAAAGCGACAGGCAAATGGAGTGAAAGATCCAGGAGAATGGACATTTCTCAGGTTCAAGTACACACAGAGCTCCCTCCAGCAGCCAACTACTGGTCTCACACCCTTTCACTGTAAGTAAATGCCTGCACTTGGGTTCAACTAACTTCTCTGTCTCTGAGTCTGGTATTGACAATACCTGAATCAGCCACAACACCAGCGCCAGACCCTACAGCTCCACCCACTCGTTCAGACTCACCGAATACTAATCACCTGCACCTGCTCACACTCATTAGGACTGTTATATTCTCACCAGTCTCCACACATCCTTTGTCTGGTCTCGTTGCTCACTACCATATGCATTGACTTACCTGACCGCTTACCTGCCTTGTGAATTCCTACTGATCATTGTCATCCTTATTTTACTTGTATCAACCAGCATAACTTCTTCATACCTGAAAATGACAAAGAGACATTCTATCAAAAGTTAAGTGGCGACAAAGTGACTTTAACAATATTGTTGACTAGGGCTGTCCTCGACTAAAGATTTTTCTGGTCGACTAGTAGTCGTTAATTTCAAGCATTACTCAACTAATCACACATTTATTAATAAACCATATAAATCATAATAATGAGCCTTTCATGCCTACATAGCCTATTCAGCGCACAAGTGCACGCTTAAAGCTTGCCACAGCGCACCGGCAGAAGTAATGATTATGAATGCGTCGGGGAAAAACACTGAGTTTAATACTGTGCTTTAACATTTTAATAATTAATTGATAAGCATATTATTTTCTGCATTTTCGGCTGCAGTGATGAAGTTGATGATACTGACTCATCATCTCTGCAGTAGTGGACGCACCTGTATGCACATTTCATACGGATTACATAAACAAAGAATATTTCCTTCCATTTCAATAGACATTTCTGTGTCTGTGAGGTAAGTTTACATGGAGATTCGGTTCTTTCTTTTGAGCTGGCATTCTGACGTGGAACCTGGAAGCTCTGCAATCTGTCTTCAACTTAAACTGCATAGGAGAATGACAGGGTAGGGTAACACTTTAGAATACTGATCCTTCATTAATGAATAACTACACAGGAACAAATTAGTAATGCATTATTAACACTCTAGTAAGTACTATTAACTAACAAGTAACTCTGATGAATAAATTAGTAAGTAATAGTGCTCAGTTAAAGGTGGTAGTTCACTATTAACTAATCAGTAACTACTGTTTTTTTCATACCTCCCAGAGAACTACTAAGAACTACTATATACATGTTCGTAATTAATGTGAATAATGAATAATGTATAATTAATTCTAGAGTAAGGACCACTAGTAATGACTGAAGTATTACCAAATACTTAAGAAGGAATTACTAATTATTTGGATCAGTATTCTAAAGTGAAAAGCATGATAACTCTCTAGTAACTACTGAAGTCATTGTAAACTTTTGAGGTTTTTGTAAAGTATTGGATAGTAATAACTCAAGAGTTACTATATAAATCTAAAGTAACTACTTCTTATTTGGATCAGTATTCTAAAGTGAAGATCATAGTAACCCACTAGTAATTACTTAAGTGTTACTACATCCTTATAAAGGAACTACTATTTATTTGGATCAGTATTCTAAAGTGAAGATCATGGTAACCCAGTAGTAATTACTTAAGTGTTACCAAATATATCATAAGGAATTACTGCACAAAAACATACAAAAACATCAAAAAAACAAAGACTTCAGTAGTTACTAGAGAGTCATCATGTTTTTCACTTTAGAATACTGATCCAAATAATTAGTAATTCCTTCTTAAGTATTTAGTAATACTTCAGTCATTACTAGTGGGTTACCAAGGCCTTCACTTTAGAATTAATTATACATTATGCATCATTCATGTTAATTATGAACTTGTATATAGTAGTTCTTAGTAGTTCTCTGGGAGGAATGAAAAAACAGTAGTTACTGATTAGTTAATAGTGAACTACTACCTACAACTGAGCACTGTTACTTACTAATTCATTAATCGGAGTTTATTGTTAGTTAATAGTAGTTACTAGAGAGTTAATACTGCATTACTCATTTGTTCCTGTGTAGTTATTCATTAATGAAGGATCAGTATTCTAAAGTGCTACCCAGGGTAGAAATGAAATTGTTGAATAAAGTCATTAAGGTTGAACCACTGTACTGCCTCACGTTGACTATTTTAACAATGTCTTTACTACTTTTCTGGACCTTGAATGTGGTGATTTCATTGCATTCTATGGGAGACTAAAAAAAAGTGATTTCATCAAAACTATCTTAATTTGTGCTTTGAAGATGAAAAAAGGTCTTGCAGGTTTGGAACAACATGAGGGTGAGTAAATAAACTAACCCTTTAAGATAATCTTAAGAACATCTAAGGGTGTACTCACACAAGGCTCTCTGAACTATGCCCTTTAATCCAGCATTTGACCCTCAAAGCCCAGTTAGTTTGACTAGTGTGATCGCTCCATACCGTCCCTGGTCCACTTGGAAGAGCTGGGCCAAAGCACGGTTCAGTTGGACTCGGGCGTGGTATGCATTCAGTGTGAGCGCTAACTGTGCCAAAGCACGGAACAGCTACTACTTTTGTGTGCATTACTGTCATCATTATGACGGCAAACATCTTTATTACTACTTGGATAGTGCACTTTTCATTTAATGTAATTAATTTAAGTGTATTTGGGTTTATAACGGGTCTGGTTCTCACCTTATTGATGAACAGGAATTGTAGTTTGCGAGTAAAGCTGCAAATTCCTTCATTAACATCAGCTGCCTCTGTATAATAATCCTCTGATACGTGCAAGTGAAAATAGCTGTGCGGCATACATGCTAAATCTATTAGGCAGCATCTTAGCGGAAGTGCTTTTATTTCTGTTTTCTTACATACAAAAAGTTGCAGCGTATTTGACGTAACGTTCCGAGCCGGAGCACATGCAATATGAGCGCAGGCCAGCAGTGGAGGGGGGACAATCACGCTTGGGCTCAGTTCAAGGCAACCGTGCCTAGTGTGAGTACACCCTAAGTGTACACAACTGCTATTTTGAGACACCATGAATATGAACTAAAATGTGCTTTTAACATACTATTTCTGTATTAAAACAAAAATATATATATATATATTTTTTGCACTTGTAGTACACTTGAACCCATCTTTCACACAAGAAGAATTTTTAGTGTATTAAGTACAAAATTAGTGCATGAAAATAGAGCATTTTAAGTAAATTATGGAAGTGTACTTTTTTCACCTGGGTTGTTTACACATTAAAATAAAGAACTTTGAATCTGCCATCTCCTCATCTGTTTATGACAGGTATATCCTGATATTTGAATTTATGAATAATGTTTTCTTGAAGTATTTAACATTACAATTTATTTGTGTAGGAATACTGATAATGTGTTAAATATCTGGACAACACATCAATTGATTAGATGATGAAACAAAGTACATTTAACTAGCATTTTCAATCAAATTTGCATGTGTATGACCAAAAATAATTACAAAGAAACAAAAAATAACTAGTTGAATTAAACATTACTTTTAAAAGAAAGACTGAAATAGTATATTCTTGTAAATCATACTCCAAAAATCTGTTATTTCTAACTTCAAAAAAAAGTGTTATTTTACATTGTAATAAAATGAACATAATAGCATTAGTGTAGGGTAACTATGGGTAAGATCAAAAATTTGACCAGATTGGTATTATGCCAGTTTCTAAGATTTACATGAATAATGTATGACATCTGAATTCAAAAAGCAAATTACACATATAGACAATGTTAAAACCTAAAGTGTGATTTTTGATTTCCATCACTCTTTCTGTCTTTCACTGAACATATGTAGTACCAGGCTAGATGTGGTAATGAGGTTTATATAATATTGTAAAGTGACATGCTAACAATGTCGTTATGTTTCTCAACAACAAAAGTAAGTAAAAACATGCAACATTTTTATGTTTAAAAAAATCTCATTATGTAGGATAAAAACATTACCACAACCTTTTCAGTACTTTAAAGATTTGAAAATATAATTGTGCCAGCTGTGTAAAGTAGGTGTTGGACCTGTAAGCCAATCACTGTTTTAACACATTGTGTGTTTGTAAGTGTATGTGTGGTGTGTGCATGTGTGGTCCTGGTAAACCTTACATTATGGGGACATTATGTCACAATGAAGATGGCAATATCTGAAATCCTTGTCCTTGTGGGGACATTTTTTCCCCATGATGAAAACGGGTTATGAATCATACTAAGTGATGTTTTTTATTTTATTTTTATTTATTTATTTGTTTGTTTGTTTGTTTTGAAAATCTAAAATTGCAGAACATTTTCTGTGATGGGTAGGTTTAGGGGTAGGGGAGAGAATTAGTTTGAAAAGTATAAAAATCTATGAAAAGTCAACATAAAACATGGAAATCATGTGTGTGTGTGTGTGTGTGTGTGTGTGTGTGTGTGTGTGTGTGTGTGTGTGTGTGTGTGTGTGTGTGTGTGTGTGTGTGTGTGTGTGTGTGTGTGTGCGAGTGCGTGTGTGCGCGTGTGTGTGCGCGTGCATGTGTGTGTGTGTGTGTGTTTATATGTGTGAGAGAAAAAGACTGGGAAAAAACTAAAAGATTCCTGTTTGAGAACTTCAAATGGTTTGGCTTTTGATGTGAAGCATAAAGCCTTTGGGTTTCAAATGTTTTTGCCACACACACATATACTCGGCAACAGAAATCAAGTCTAAGAGGCTGAGCATGGTGTCACTCCCCTGATCTTAAATGCAACTTTCAAAATATCCATCAAACAGATCAGAATCTTCCTCACACCCACCACTCAAAAAAAAAAAAAAACACATGACAGGAAAGTGTGAGAAACAAATTTAATGGACAAGATTTGGGATGGACAAGAAGTGATTTTTCTCACTAAAATGAAAATTAATTCATAATTTACTGACCCAGGTGTTGTTCTAATGCTGTATGCCCTTCTTTCTTTTATGGACCACAAAAGGAGAATTTTTGAAAAAAGTTCCAGTTCGCTCTCATCCATGTAATGGCAGTGAATAGCAACCAGCATCAAGCTTTTTAAAAAAAAACATAAAAGTAGACATGTGCCTGTCACGGACTCAGCCATACCATCAGTGCCAGATCCTGCAACTTCGTTCACTATCACCCGAATACTAACTCTCTGCACCTGTCTGCACTCATTACAAACTCCCAATAAACCAGCACTCACCCTCACTCCATTGTCTGTTCATATCAATCACTACATGTGCAAGACTTATCTGATTCCCTACCTGTGCTCCCTTTTGGCGGTCTTCACCTTCTTCTGCTCCGCAACCGTCCTCTTCAGTCCCGCAGCTTCGGCTTCCTCTTCAGTTCATTCACCAGCTAAAAGAAACAAGAGACCATTTAATCAAGCTACCCTGCCTGAATTCCATATAGTGCCTTTACATTCCTTTGTTGTCTGTTGGTGAAGTTTGCTTAATTAAAACTTTGGATTCACTCACCCCATTCACTCACCCAAGACAATTTGGGACAAAGCCGACAAAGTGGAGGCTTTCACCACTCACTTTAAGGTAGGGATGCACCGATACCATTTTTTTAGGGACCGAGTACAAGTACCGATACTTTTTTCTAGTACTCGCCGATACCAATACATATACATTTATTAATTTCTCTCTCTCTGTCTTTTTTTTTTTTTTTTTGGTGATGTTGCAGTTTTCCAAGCACAACACATTGAAACTAATGAATGTAGGACAGCTTCTTCATTATTACTCTAATGAAAAAAGTAATAATTTTTATGTGCTTGTCACAAACTTAAAGAACAAAAAATTCATAATTACCAATATAATTGTTGTTATATAAAAATAAATGTACAAACAAATTACAAACAATATAACAAGTATTATAGAGAGATACAAATTAAATAAACTCAGATACTCAGTGGACATTATTTACCATGTATACATTTATTTAGCATATTTTGTTGTTGTATTAAATGAATGACAAATATAGGCTACAGTCCCTTTAAGAACGAATCCATGGATACTGACACATATCCTGTTTTTACCCAAATGTTTACGTCCACTTAAGCCATAACTGACTGTATTTATGTGAGATACTCCACACAAAGGACATTTTGACAACTTTGTGTGCATTTGACCATTCAGGCGCAAGGAGAACCGACCGCGTGCAAGAAAGAGAGAGTGTGTGCGAGAGAGAGTGCTTCTGGTCTGTATCATTCAGCGCGATTCCACCTATCCTGCCTTCACTAATCGATAATAAATTGTGATTGAAAGCATGCATTTCGCAATGTGTGTGTTGTCATCATTAATTTTGAAGTATTTCCACACCTCTGAGGCTGACATTGTTTGTACTGCTGCCGCTGGTGTTTCTGTGCACTGAAAATTCTGTCAGTTATGTCACGTGAGGTATCGGTCTTTGGTATTGGGGGTATTTTTAAGAGTACGAGTACAAGTACACAAGCTTGGTATCGGGCTGATACCGATACTGGTATTGGTATCGGTGCATCCCTACTTTAAGGAAGTGATTGGGCAAACAGTCAATGCACCCTCCGTTTACAATCAACTCTGTCGACTGTGTCAAAGGAAATCTTATTTTCTAAATATGCCCTTCAATTTACACTCACCGCTACAAAGCTGCTCTCATAACTGCTTATCGCCAAGGCCTTTCCCCTTTGTTGTGACTGCAGCTCGCCATCTACGATGATGTCCTGGGTCTCGAAAATCTATAGGGTTGGTTCACCCAAAAATTAAATTTCTGTCATTAATTACTCACCCTCATGACGTTACATCGGTAAGACTTTATTCAAAATTTTTTGACCGGCTCCTGTCACCATCACACACCATCACATCTGGTCGAATTTTTTATCTTACCCATAGTTACCCTACACTAATGCTATTATGCGTTGTTAAAATATCTTAATTTTGTGTTTTCCGAAGATGAACAAAGATCTTACAGGTGTGGAATGACATGAGGGTGAGTAATTAATGACAGAAATTTAATTTTTGGGTGAACTTAACCTTTAATCCAGAGATCCAGCTGTGTCTCAGCATCTGACCACTTACAAACAGGAGGTAACTAGCCTGCTTACCTCCAGCACCAGCCCACAAACCTATGCAAGTGGACTCATATCACCTCTCACCCTCAGAACGCCAATGCCGTATTCAGAACCATCTATTTGTGTACTGCGGAGCTGAAAGACATGTGATACCAGGATGCCCAGTATTACCTCCTCATCCAACAGTGAGTACAGTCCAAATTCAGCCAGACATTTCCTCATTACATCATACAACAGTATCAGTGATTTCTGCTCACCATTCTGTTGCAAGGAATGCCCTCATTGACTTTGATTCCACAGACAACTTGCCCATATTTAAAAGGATAATTAAGTATACCTAAGTATACTTGGCTTGTAGTTGTGTTTACTCTTTTGACTGAGTAGCCTATTAAATACTTTTTCATATAGTTTTACATATTGTCTTATAAACTTACATTGATTGAAAATAGTAATTTATAAAGAAAACAGATATGCTCCTAATTCTGAGTATCTGAATTTTTGTGTAGGTTAATTCATTTGTAGTACATATGAATTTACTTCAAATTTACTGTACTCTCTTCGCCATTGACTGAATTTTCCGGCTATCCTTGTCTTCACTGTTACACGGTAGGGGGCGCTATTACACATCTTCTGAAAGAGTACAGAATCTCTGGATTGAAACACAGGTGAAGAAGAAGCAGAAACAAGTGACAGAAGATTGCTTACACAAATGTAATATATGTAGAATTTGAGGGCGAACCAGACAAATGAATCTTCCACATGATTCATTCAAACATATCTTTACACAAAAACCCAACTCAACAGACCCCAAATCAACAGTCTAGGACCATAAATGAAGTGGACTCCATCCAGTCTGAGCTAACTAATGAAATCCCCAGCTAAGTACTTTATGCCCTTTCAAGTTTGTAAAAGAATTGTTTGATTCCCAAAACGTAGATACAAAACAGACCTTCTTCTTCTGAATGACCTCTGAGTTACACAGAGTTGAAATCCATTGAAAAACCACAGAGATTGTTTTACAAATAAACTGCATTAAATTGCTCCAAAACAATTCTAAATGGACTTGTAATCAAACATTGTTAAACTGCTGCATAATTCTATTTTATGTCTACACACTATGTGAACATTATGCTCCAAACACTCACATTTAATGTAATTGTTATAACCCTTGAATGGTTGATTGGAAGAGTGTGTTGTTCATTCAGGACATTTCAGGACATGAACAAAGACCCAGACGATATGGAGTCAAAGATCGAGGCAGATTAAATTTGGGAGATGAAAATCGGTTAAGAACAAACAGTTTCATTTAAGCCATTCAACTATTCTTGTCTCACTCTTGTCTTACTTTTTGTTCTTTTACTAGTTTTAGTTTCCTTTCTTTTCCGTGAGAGTCTCGTGTTCTAAGTTAAGTTTTGCCGCAAAGTTTTATCAACAACTCTACAGTCTTCAGCCATGAGGGAGACTCCATTCATCTGCCAACACACCCATGTGACTGGCTTCCCAAGAAAACGTCAGTCCAGACAAGAAAAGACCTTTAGCGAATCAACGAGAAACACTTCTCCAAGCCAAAGACTCTGACAAAGGGAATCCCCATTTAAAGACACAAACGACAGACGCAAGTATTCCAGACGCAAGACCCCCAGATTCTAGCCGAACTGGTGCATTTATATAAAGTTTAACAACCCTGCCTAAGAAGCAATAGAAGGGTTAAATTAATGATTGATGGTTCGTTCAGATCAGGTTTTATGAAGTGCATATACAGATAGAAACTTGGGATTTTATCATTTCACTCTCTTAAAATTCATTCTTTCCTCATTTCCTTTCTTCCTGCAACTCGTGTGAATGTGTGTGCTTGTGTTAGAAATTAGTTTGTGTCAGAATAATCAATAAAGTCTCATTTATATTTTTAAAGAGAAGTGTCTTATGTTATGTGCTTATGCATTTAATGTCTTAAACTGCTGATCTTGTCACGGCACACACGAAGACAAACAGGGTAGGTCCAATAGCAGGTATTTATTGGGGTAATCCAAAGCGTAAATCCAGAAACAGGCAAGGGTCAAAATCCATGATAACAGTCCGTACACAAAACAAGAAAAACACAACGAAAACCAAAACAGAGAAACCAGGAACGTTCGTGAAGACACCATAACAAGGGCAGAGACAAACCAGGTATAAATAGACAGACACTAATGAATAAACACAAAACAGCTGTGTGCAATGAGTGGGATAATGAGTCCAGGAGTGAGTATGGGTAATGTAGTCCAAGGGGTGAAAACAAGAGTCCGGAATGGAGTGCCCTCTAGTGGCTGACTAGGGCACTCTCACTAGTGATCATGACATTACCCCTCCTCAAAGGAGCGGCTACCAGACAACAAAAACAAAAAAACACAAAAACTCAGGAGGGAGGTGGACAGGAGGAGGATCAGGGGGAGGGATGGTGGGCCAGGACCAGAGCCCCCAACCAAAGGCCAGGGGGGAGCCGGTGGAACAGACCACGGGGGCTCTAAGAGGGTCGGGGTCCTGGCTGAATGCCAGGGCGGCACTGGAGGAACTGACCAGGCGGGTTCCCTGGGGTCTGGAGTCCTGGCTGGTTGCCAGGGCGGCGCTGGAGGAACTGACCAGGCGGGTTCCAGCGGTTCCAACGGCCGGGGCAGTGGCAGCAGGGCAGGAAGCCTAGATGACGGCGGCAGGGCAGATATCCTGGGCGGCGGTGGCGGTGGCGGCAGGGCTGGCGACCTGGGCGGCGGCGGGGCTGGCGACCTGGGCGGCGGCGGCGGCGGGACTGGCGGCCTGGGCGGCGGCGGCAGGGCAGAAGGCTTGGATGACGGCGGCAGGGCAGAACAAGGTTGCTCTGTGGCCGTGTCAGGGAGAGCGGGCAGCTCGGGGACGACCTCCGTGGTCGTATCAGGAAGAGCGGACAGCTCGGTGATGGCAGCAGGCTCGGGCTGCTCAGGCGGCAGGGCAAGGCGCTTCGGTGGCGCCGGCAGGGCAAGGCGCTTCGGTGGCGCCGGCAGGGCAAGGCGCTTCGGAGGCGCCGGCAGGGCGAGGCGCTTCGGTGGCGCCGGCAGGGCGAGGCGCTTCGGTGGCGCCGGCAGGGCGAGGCGCTTCGGTGGCGCCGGCAGGGCGAGGCGCTTCGGTGGCGCCGGCAGGGCGAGGCGCTTCGGTGGCGCCGGCAGGGCAAGGCGCTTCGGTAACCCACGGACAACCACCAAAGTGGTCTCCAGGCCTTGTAGGACGGAGGAAGCCCTTTTCCTCCTTCTCCTCCGCTTATGAGGGTGTGGCGGTGGCTCACCCAAAGTGGACTCACTGGCTGGAGCGGGCTCTGGAGCGGACTCACTGGCTGGAGCGGACTCACTGGCTGGAGCGGACTCACTGGCTGGAGCGGACTCACTGACTGAAGCGGGCTCTGGAGTGGATTCACTGACTGGAGCGGGCTCTGGAGTGGATTCACTGACTGGAGCGGGCTCTGGAGTGGACTCACTGACTGGAGCGGATTCTGGAGTGGACTCACTGACTGGAACGGACTCACTGACTGGAACGGACTCACTGACTGGAGCGGGCTCTGGAGTGGACTCACTGACTGGAGCGGACTCTGGAGTGGACTCACTGACTGGAACGGGCTCTGTAGTGGACTCACTGGCTGGAGCGGACTCCGGGAAGGCTTCCAGGCCTTGAGGGATGACGGAAGCCTTCCTCCTCCTCTTCCTCCTCTTACGTGAGTGCAGCACTGAACCTGTGCCCACCTCCTCTGTAGACTCTGGAGCGAACTCACGGGCTAAAGCAGGCTCTGGGGCGGGCTCACGGGCAAGAGCGGCCTCTGGCTGAGCATGAGTTGGCCCACGGTTTCTGCGGGAGAGATAATGGGTAAAACCCCAAAAATCCAGGGTCTGGAGCCCCTCCAACTCACACTGGGGCAGAGGGTCATCAAGGCATACATTAAAAACCCCTTTTAACGCCTCATTATACCGCAGCCCTCTTGAAAATGTCCAGAAAAACTGGGCAAAACACCCTATCTCTCTCCCCTCCTGTCGCAGAGCCAGCACCGCCCGAACAAGAGCCATCCGCTCCCTCACTGTGGCTGGAGGAGTGATCCAAATCCCCATCCTGCTGGATCCTAATGGGATGGTGTCTTCTGTCACGGCACACACGAAGACAAACAGGGTAGGTCCAATAGCAGGTATTTATTGGGGTAATCCAAAGCGTAAATCCAGAAACAGGCAAGGGTCAAAATCCATGATAACAGTCCGTACACAAAACAAGAAAAAACACAACGAAAACCAAAACAGAGAAACCAGGAACGTTCGTGAAGACACCATAACAAGGGCAGAGACAAACCAGGTATAAATAGACAGACACTAATGAATAAACACAAAACAGCTGTGTGCAATGAGTGGGATAATGAGTCCAGGAGTGAGTATGGGTAATGTAGTCCAAGGGGTGAAAACAAGAGTCCGGAATGGAGTGCCCTCTAGTGGCTGACTAGGGCACTCTCACTAGTGATCATGACAGATCTATGTTACCTTGCTTGATCTATGTTACCTTGATATTCATATCCACTACAGAGCTGATAGTTAAGGTCCATTCAAATGAATGCTGAACAATCCATTTGCTAAGTCTTAAAATAAGTGACTCTTTCAAAATTCCCTATAAAAATAATTAATAATTCCCTTTGAGCTAATTGCCCTGTGTCCCTTACAAATAACGCTATCATCAAACATTAAGCAGCATATAAATCAAAACTGCCTAACTGCCTAGCGAATGAAATGTCGAACCCATGAAGAGGAAATGACTATGAAGCTTTGGGAATGTTGATGAACTTGATCTACTCCATCTGTGTTTTGATCATTGTTCTGAATCCCATTTGGATGAAGTCTTTGATAAAAACATGTTTGAAATGTTGCTTTTTTTTAAATGAAACTTACCCACATTGACTTGTTGATAAAAAAAGGATACATGATGCTAGAATAAAATGTTTTTAAAATGGAAAGTGTTAAAGGTATATTTAAAGCTGCAATCTGCAATTTTCCCAGTTTGTTGCCATCTCTGTTTGAAACCTGCAACTGCAGTTGTTTGCGAAATTATTATCTTTACATGTGTTGTGCCTAGGCATGGCTCCTCAGTGTGGATAAATCTAATGTTTGCTGTCAATCACCACATTGGTGTGGATACTGCGCTTCGGAATCACAGATTGTAGTCTTGGAAGTATGACCAAAATAAGAATTTTCACCAGAAAATATCATCTGAACTAGTAAGTAACATGTCTGCCACTTTTGTTCTGACTGAGGAAAAAAAAAAAAACATTACAATAAATCATGCTGCCAATGGTAATTAAATCTAACAATCACTTGGCTCATATCACATCAAACCGTGCAAATTATTATTATTGTTATAGTTTATCAAATTGTTAATGTTAACAACATCAGCACTGCGTGACTGTGTATTTAGTTTGTATTAGCGTTACCTGTAGATTTCAATTTCTGTACAGTGAAAGTCTAATCAATAACGTTAATTTGTCATACCATATAATCCTCTAACAAAATGATAAGTTTAATTATTGCAGCTGCTGTTAGAAAAGGCTATAAATGATCCGCCTCACATGCAACATAGCCTACTAGCTGGGACTCATTCTTATGTATACAGATGTGACGCAAAGACAAGCGGCGACATGCCGGAATTTCCCGCCAAAACCCACCAGTACCACCCGAGTTATAACATTATTACGAGCTTACCGTTGTGAATCGGGCTAAGGTAAGGAGATTATTTTGAACAATGGTTGGTTATGTACATGCTTTCAAATTGATTTTGGATCATTTTTAACCAAAAAAAGTTACGGACAGCAGCTTTAAAGTATAAAAATGTAATACCTAAATAGGAACATAGTAGTATACTTAAAGTCCAAAAATAATATATAAATAGTAACTTATAAGTATGATGTTACAGTATGTTCACTTAAAGAAAACTTACAAATACTTGCAGTATAAAACTACTAAACTAGTAGTTTACTGAGAGATGTACTCTCATAAACAAAAAAAATGTGCTATAAGTAGCCTATTAAAATAGTAAACTACTAGTATACTTATAAGTTCATTTGTAGTACAGATGCAGTACAAATGAGAAATGCAGTTGTGAACTAGTTGTGCACTCAGTTTACTGCTACACTTGCAGCACACTTAAATGTGAAAAAAACACTTTTATATATTAAAAAGTAGGCCAATTTAGCCCCAAGCAGTATTGAAATAGCACACTTACAAGTTTACTACTAGTACATTGATAGTATATTTACTGCATAAAATATACTTAAAAAAAAAAAAACATGAACAATACTTAAGTATACTTCTTTTTCTTAAGGGTAGTTATCAGCAAAGCTCTCTCTATTTTGCTGTACAGCACTGTTGATATTTGAAATCAACCCAAACAAACCCACCCCTCTCTTCATTGCTCCGCCTCCAAAACTCACACTCCAATACAAACCACCCTGCTCCGAGTCGGTCTTGAACCCCGGCCTGATCGCGGCTGGCAAGCGAGGCGAATGCACTACCAATGACGTTAAACACCGCGTTCTCTAGCTATTGTCAGTGTGTAGTAGTTTAACTGCAAAACTCTCACTATCTGGTTACACAAGCAATGCGAGTGGATGTCTGTTTATCACAGCTGAAGCACAACAAAATGCTTCACAAAAAATTAAGCGCAGATGATGAACGAATGACAAGGAAGCACAAATGAACGTACAGTACACAAGAGTAAATACAAACAAGAGTTTGTTAATCGCCAACAGAACAGCAGCTGCAGACAATCAAAACCCAGTGTTACTTACATGATAAGGAATCAAAGCAGGCCTTCCCACTTAGCTCTCTACAGCACTGGAAAGCTTTTCTAATATAAACGCAGGTCCTAAAGCACTTGCCCAGTCATAAACCTTCATTCCAGTGATATTCTTTTGAGCTCTTTTGTATTGTGTCCCATCTCTCGTTCTGCAGTTTTTCATTTTTTTTTATTTTCAAATCTCGTTCACATTCACATTCTTGCTCATTCACTCTCCTCGACCGTCATACGCCCCCTAATGCTGATTGGTTACACATTTGTTGTTGGTATTGCCCGACTAAAATCCAAACAATGTATTTGAAATGATACTGTTACGGTTGCTGGTGTAAAGAGGAGGCAGATCACGGATTTCCACAAACATACAATACTTTAATGTAAACGAAGGCAGAGAACACCATACAAACTCTAACATAAACAGAGAACGGACGAGGAGTGAAGGGAGTGAGTGCAATATATGGGGAGTGCTGACAATAGAGTCCAGGTGCAGGTGATGAGTGACAATGAGGAGCTGACGAGGGAAGTGAGTGCAGGTGTGGAGAACAGGAGGATTCTGGGAAATGGAGTCCAGGGAAACAAGGGATCTGTAACAGTACCTCCCCCTCCCGGTAGGCGCGTCCTCGCGCCGTAGATGTAACAACCGGGAGGGGGGCGGGCGCCCTGGAGACCTCAAACCGGAGCAGGGGGATGAGTAGACTGGAGTGGAGGTCTCCAGGGCGGGCTCAAAAGCCATGGCGGGTCAGGAGCCAAAGGCAGCCATGGCGGGTCAGGGGTTGAAGGCAGCCATGGCGGGTCAGGAGCCGAAGGCAGCCATGGCGGGTCAGGTGCAGCGGGCAGCCATGGCGGGTCAGGTGCAGCGGGCAGACATGCAGCGGGCATACATGGCGGGTCAGGTGCAGCGGGCAGCCATGGCGGGTCAGGAGCCGAAGCCTTCGAGGCGTTGAGCCCAGGCGGCGCTGAAGGACTGGCGGGTGATGGCGGAACCGAAGGCTCTGCCGACCGAAGCGCAGCCGGGACTCCAGAAGGCTGCAGTAGAAGCAGTAGGACAGCCAACAAAAAGAACACCGGGGGGAGTGAGGAGGCCAACTGAAACTGAGGGACGGAGTGACGGAGCGGAGACGGAGGAGTGTAGTCCAGAGGGAAGGGCAGGCTGACGAGTGCACAAGGTGTGAGTGGAGGCAGGATGGATACTGGTGACGCTGGTGGACTGATGGGTAACGGTGGAGCAGAGGGAGGTTGGAGCCGGGGTGTAGGTAATCGCCCAGAGGTCCGAGGTGGAGATCTGGGCGAGGGGGCTTGAGGTGAAGGTTCAGTGCAAACATAACTGGATGGAGGTGGGAGAGGGAGGCAGGGAGGGAAAACAGTCTTTGGGCTGGAGGGTTCAAAAACACAGTTCATAGGGGCAGTAGGTTCGGCGGCGGCGGCGGCTGGAGCGGCTGGCTCGGCGGCGGCGGCTGGAGCGGCTGGCTCGGCGGCGGCGGCTGGAGCGGCTGGCTCGGCGGCGGCGGCTGGAGCGGCTGGCTCGGCGGCGGCGGCTGGAGCGGCTGGCTCGGCGGCGGCGGCTGGAGCGGCTGGCTCGGCGGCGGAGACTGGAGAACTTTGCTCGGCGGCGGAGACTGGAGAACTTTGCTCGGCGGCGGAGACTGGAGAACTTTGCTCGGCGGCGGAGACTGGAGAACTTTGCTCGGCGGCGGAGACTGGAGAACTTTGCTCGGCGGCGGAGACTGGAGAACTTTGCTCGGCGGCGGAGACTGGAGAACTTTGCTCGGCGGCGGAGACTGGAGAACTTGGCTCGGCGGCGGAGACTGGAGAACTTGGCTCGGCGGCGGAGACTGGAGAACTTGGCTCGGCGGCGGAGACTGGAGAACTTGGCTCGGCGGCGGAGACTGGAGAACTTTGCTCGGCGGCGGAGACTGGAGAACTTTGCTCGGCGGCGGAGACTGGAGAACTTGGCTCGGAGGAGACTGGAGAACTTGGCTCGGAGGAGACTGGAGAACTTGGCTCGGAGGAGACTGGAGAACTTGGTTCGGAGGAGACTGGAGAACTTGGCTCGGAGGAGACTGGGGTTGAGGGCCATTTCATCCCCTCAAATACAATTAAAATCCCCACAGGCACTGGAGCTGGCTCTGTGGGGACTGGAGCTGGCTCTGGAGATACAGGAGCTGGCTCTGGAGATACTGGAGCGGGCTCTGGAGATACTGGAGCGGGCTCTGGAGACACTGGAGCGGGCTCTGGAGACACTGGAGCGGGCTCTGGAGACACTGGAGCGGGCTCTGGAGATACTGGAGCGGGCTCTGGAGACACTGGAGCGGGCTCTGGAGACACTGGGGCCGCTTTCTTCCTCCTCCTCCGCTTACTGGGCCCAGTAGCGGAATATGGGTCCAGCCTGGGGCAGGCAGGGAGTTCGCTGGAAAGGTGTGCGGAGGAAGCCGGAAGTTGACTGACTGGCCCGGCCAACCGTGTTTCTGGATGGACCGGACGACAACACTGATCCTGAACCTCTTCTACTAAGAATTTGGAGCCATTCAACCACAAAATTAAATTGATAGTATCGCTTAAGGAGAAACAAAAAATAGGTTCATCAAAACGGATAGTGTCGTCATCCAATCCATCCAAAAACAAGGAGATCAACTGAGCATCAGGCCAGTCAGACAAGAAGGCAAGCTCCACGAACTCCTCCACATACCTCTCCAGCGAACGACCCACCTGTAGGAGCCCGATGAGGCGATCGCCGGTTGTCAGATGAGTGAGAGGCGTTGGAGGAACAGGAGCCAGGGAGCTGGTGGAAGTCTCCATTTTTTTTTTTTGGTGGAAAATCCGGTCGTTTAGGGTCCGTTCTTCTGTTACGGTTGCTGGTGTAAAGAGGAGGCAGATCACGGATTTCCACAAACATACAATACTTTAATGTAAACGAAGGCAGAGAACACCATACAAACTCTAACATAAACAGAGAACGGACGAGGAGTGAAGGGAGTGAGTGCAATATATGGGGAGTGCTGACAATAGAGTCCAGGTGCAGGTGATGAGTGACGATGAGGAGCTGACGAGGGAAGTGAGTGCAGGTGTGGAGAACAGGAGGATTCTGGGAAATGGAGTCCAGGGAAACAAGGGATCTGTAACAGATACTGAGTCCACCTTTAAATAGATGATAAACTGTGTTTAATAAATGTGACTGATAACAATGTCATTGATATGACAATTGGATACAATAGAATCAAGATATTAATGCCATGATTTTAATATTAATAAATAATTATTTGTACACATTTGTACATCTGTACAAGTTGTGCATATGTAAATAATTTACCTTTTAGTGCTTTCGATATGTCAATATTGTATGTTTCAGTGTCTATGGAACGTAAACATATGTGTGGTGGAACCACACTTTATGTAAAATACATAGGAATACTCATGATATCACGTTTGACAACAAGTACCCAGGCAGCCAAAGACGCAGAAAAGATCTAAAGACAAAGACAAAAAAAATTGTGTAAACATCAGTATGGCATATACAAAGTGGAAAGATTTGATAATGGAGAAAATCCTAGTGACGGCCAAGTTGCTGTTTTTTTGTTGTTGCAGGTATTGTATCGGTATGAACCACTCAAAAAATAAAGTACTCACAGAACAGCGATGCTAACTCTAGTTAGCTAAAGAACTACAGAATGCATCTTTAAAAAACAATCTCCCCTTTCAAAAACATAACACATCTTATAATGTTTTCAACATATTACACAGCAAGTATTATTTGTCAACATTACTAACTTGCATATGCTTATTCGCAATTGCATTCTCACTGTACTTGCAGTATTAACGCATAGTGCATACTATACATCAAACCTGTTCAATAAACATAATAAACCAAAATATCTCTTTAGCAAAACCGTAACCTCAGATCTTGCGTGAAGTCATCATATCTTTCAGACAACAGTTGGGTGTAAAAGTAGCTTAACTGGTCTACAGTCACTAACTTGAGTACTAATCACAGTGCTGAGACTTGAACATATAACTACTAACACATGTACAACATTTAAACTTTACTTGTGCATAACGAAGACATCAAATCTCTTTGGCAAACGTCTTGCCCTGGCTGGGCGCTCACAAACTGACACTAGCGGCTGTGATGATGTCTTGGGGAACCCAATATTTGTAGGGGACTCTAGTGTCTCCTTCTGCTCTGTGGGTGTGCAGTCTGGGTCCACAATGTCCGGTGTCACTTGCAATGCTGATTTGTCAGGATCCACAGACAAGTGAATTCTGTTGCGACGGTAAGTGGCTCCATTTTCTGTCATGACTGTGTATGATCGAGGGGTGGTGTGAGGTTGTACCACAACTGCATGGTTCCATACGCGGCCTTGCCTATTACGGCAGCTTTCACCAGGTTGGAAGGAAGGCAGTTCTCTTTTCCCCGGTTATAGTAGCATGCCATCTGTCGTTGTCGAGCCACTAACTCATCTCTACCCAGCACTGTGGGTTGAGGCATCAGTTTACGTGAGGATACAGGCAAGATAGACTTGAGACGGCGACCCATAAGCAATTGGGCTGGAGTGACTTGGAGTCCGCTGATAGGGCTGTCTCGGAAATCGAGCAGGCACTTGTAAATGTCCTTGCCATCCTCTGCTGCTTTTCTCATTAGTTGTTTTATTGTCTGCACAAATCTCTCACTTTGTCCATTGGACTGCGGATACGTGGGACTAGACGTCACCAGGTTAAAGTTCCAATCTGCGGCAAACTGACGAAAAACATGACTGGCATACGGCATATTGTCACTCACCAGCGTGTCCGGCACTCCATGCCTGGCAAAAAGAGACTTCAGCTTGTAGATGATTTCTTGTGCTGTCTTGGTTTTCAGACTCACCACTTCAGGGTACTTAGAGAAGTAATCAACGACAAGTAGGTGATCTGTTCCACTGAAAGTAAATATGTCAGAGCCCAGCTTAGCCCATGGACGATCTGGCACTTCATGTGGCAGCATTGGCTCCTGGGTGTTGTTTCTTTGAAATTTTGCACATACACTGCAACGAGCAATTGCATCTTGAATGTCCCTAGACATCCCTGGCCAATACATGATAGCTCTGGCTCTGTTTTTGCACTTCTCAATGCCTATATGAGTGTCATGTAAGGCAGAAATGATCTCCTGTAGCAACGATTCTGGAATTACTACTCTATCTCCTACAAAAACAAGTCCATGCTCGCTATATACTTCATCTCTCACCTGCCAATACTGTTGTGCTAGGGGAGCTACACTTGCCTTGTGAGACGGCCAACCTCTCTGACTCACTGATCTAACTGCCTGGAGAGTCGGATCACTGGCTGATGCTTGCTGAATCTTCTCAATTCTTTGGCTACTCATTGGAAGTACTTCAGTGACGCTGTGTACCCGTAGCTGTTGTGCATCCTCTATGTTGTCAGATGGAACATTGCAGGTCTGATACGCTCGACTTAAGGTATCCGCAATGTACATGTGTTTTCCAGGGTGGTACTTCACATCTATGTTGAATTTTAACAGACGTAACAACATTTGCTGGAGCCTTGGTGAAGCCTTGTGCAGAGGCTTTTTGGTGATCATCTCGAGCGGGCGGTGGTCGGACTGTACTGTCACAGGTCTGCCATACACATACTGGTTAAACTTTTCAGTTGCGAAACAGATCGCCAGCAACTCCTTTTCAATTTGAGAGTAATTTTGTTCTGCTGTGGTCAGAGAATGGGATGCATATGCAATGGGATGATTATCCTGCAGCAAACAGGCTCCTAAACCGGTTGATGACGCGTCACATTGTATCACAGTGTCTTTGGTTATGTCAAAAAACTTAAGCACTGGCTTGCTGCTGATAAGTGTCTTCAATGTTTTGAGGGCTGCTGCATGCTGCGGTTCCCATGTCCATGCTGTGTCTTTTTTGAGTAGGCTCCGTAATGGCGTTGTCGTTGTGGACAGATTAGGTATAAACTGTGACAAGTAATTGATCATGCCCATGATCCTTAGAAGATCCTCTCTTGACGTTGGGTCTGGCATGTCAGTTATAGCTGTCACTTTTGACTCGTCAGGCTTCAGACCTTCCTTGCTGATCACATGACCCATGTACACGAGTTCAGACCTCTTGAATTTGATCTTTTCTTTGTTGAACTTACAGCCCATGTGTTTAGCTCGCTGCATCACCTCATGTAATGTCTTGTCATGTTGTTTCTCATCTAATGAGGCAACAATCAGATCATCTGCTATAATATGCACATCTGGGATGTCCCCAAAAACCATTTGGTTTCTCCGCTGCAAGACTTCGCTGGCGCTTGATATTCCAAATGGCATCCGCTGAAAGGAATATCTCCCAAAGGGAGTATTGAATGTGCACAGGTCAGCACTGGCTTCAGTGAGTGGAACTTGCCAGTATGAACTTGTCTGATCAAGCACAGTGAACACTGTTTTCCTTGACATCTGGCTGATCACATCAGAGCTGGTTGGGATCATGAAGTGTTCTCTTCTAATTGCACGGTTCAGATCTTTAGGGTCAAGGCATAAACGAAGTGAGCCATCTTTCTTCTCCACTACTACAAGACTATTGACCCAGTCTGTGGGTTTTGACGTTTTACGGATAACGCCAGCTGCTTCCATATCATCAAGCTTTTCTTTAAGACGAGTATGAAGACTCAAGGGCACCCTGCGCGGCGGGTGAATTACTGGTGTCACATTGGGCTTCAACTTAATGTCATATGGTTCTGTGAATTTTCCTAGACCACTAAACACATCAGGGTACTGAGAAATCAGATCTTCTTGAGTTAGTGATTTTTCAATGTTGTCCATTCTTTGAATGAGTCGTAGACCAGAGCATGCTTGACGACCTAAGATGGTTGGTCCGTCTTCGATAGGGAGGAAAAAGTCATAGCTTGCTTGAGCACCCTTGCGCGTCACACATTTTAAATGAACTTTTCCTATATGCTCTATGCTGTGCTTTCCATATCCTGACAGTCTGGCTGTAGACTTGTAAACAGGGATGCTGGTGTATCCTGTTAGCTTTTTAAACTGTGACAGTGGCATACAGTTTGTATCTGCTCCTGTATCTAGCTTCATTTCAATCTTGTCCTCATTAACCATTACCTCTTCATACCAGCAGGAGTCACTGACATCATGTGTCATTGAGTCAATAAAGAAATGTTCAAAATCAGACTCCACTGTGTGTACAGTTGATGCTCCACGACCACGACCTCTGCTCCGATAACTAGACATTCTGGCTTGACATTGATCTGCAAAGTGATTTAATTTCTTACAGCGACGACACTCTACCATATGCGGGGCAGTTGCGAGGTTGATGCGTTGTGCCACATCTGCTACATGCATTGGACGTGTGCTGTGTTGCTTGAGCAGTAGCTCCACTCTGCAGGCGGTTACTAGCTCGCGCTGACTGCGGAGTTTAGAGTGTGAACGGACTGATCCGGGGTTTGCGGCGACTTGCTTTGTATCATATCCAGTTCCCTCTTAGTGCTCTCAAACGTGCGCATTCGCTGTGTCACTACTTCGAGGGATGCATTGCCGTCATCACCCATTACTTTCATTTTCATTGCCGGATCTTTTATGGAGAAAAATAATTTGTCTCGTAGATAAAAAAAGAAAAATTATTTTTTAAAAATTATATATATTTTTTGTCTTTTATAAGCTGTTTCTCAGCAAGAAAATGTCCAAATGTAATGTAATTTATATTTTCTTAAAATGTAAAATGTTTTGTATCAACTGATACCTACCTTTTGACTCTCCTTGCTAGAGTTTTGGAGTTATGAGTCTTTACTTTTGTGTGTGTCGCTCAGAAAAAAAAAAAAAAAAGAACTCTAAAAAAGCCTTCAGGTCTTAAAGGGTTAATTCAAATAAATACTTTAAAATAATTTGAGCTTCAGCCTGGTTTAATAGCATTTATATATATATATATATATATATATATATATATATATATATATATATATATATATATGTCTTTGGTCAAATTAAACTGTAAAATAAATAGTTTATCCCTTTAAATGCAATGGATTTTGAAAGATATCAACAAAAAAACGAGCAAAAAACTTTAAAAGAGATTTTCTCAGGTTTTCAATTTGAAAAAGAGGGCAGACGACCATAATTAAAATGGGTATATCTTTAAAACCATTCAAGGTATGACTTTGACTAGGATATCATTTTAAAGCTTATTGTCTCATCTTTCCATTGATACCAAAATCTCAGTTTTGAAATTTGGGTCACTGTGACTCATTTTGCTGGATCAGGTCACATATGATTGGTCAAATCGGCCCATATTCTGTATGATATTAATTCATAAAGTGTTTTATGCTTGACTATGTACCTAAAATATCGATATGCCATTCTGATACAGTTCCTGCTGCTAATCCTCATTTACTGTTCAAAAATAATATTGGTTCAATGTAGGATTTAGACAGACTATTGTAAACGTGAATAAAGGGTTGAACATATAAAGTGTCATATCTTTGTATATTCTGTCAACAGATGCTGTTCTTCACGCCATCAGACACAATGAGAAGCTCATCAGAAAATAGAATATAATGTGTAATTTGTATTTGTGTACAGAGGGTCACTATGGTCCAATATTTGTTTTTTCTTTAATGAAAAACAAGTTATGCTGAATCTATGTTAAGTTTAAATAAAAACTATTGGATTTGTCAATGAAATATGTCTCTTCATTAGTGATGTTCTTATATTTTATTTAATTGAATGGCCTTGAAAACAAATGCATTAAACTTTGGGAAAATGTGTTTAACTGTATTTAAATAGTAGCACAACTGTATTGTGTGAGATTATGTAATTCAAAGTACAGTAGTCAACATTTGAAGTGGATCAAAAAAGTTAGGACAACTTTGATTAAAAGTTTTGATCCGCTTCAAATGTTGACTATATTATACAAAGTATAAGTAGCCTAATAACAAAGTGTATTGTTATTGACTGCAAAGTGTGTAATTTTTAATTTGGAATAAGCCAAAGGTGAAGACACTCATAATTATTTTGTAATGTACTTAAATCACAAATAAAGTGTACTTTTAACACAAAGTTTACTCATAACAGAAATAAAGTATACTTATAACAGAAATAAAAGTATACTTATAACAGAAATAAAGTATATTTATAATGCAACTTATATTGTAACAAAAAATATATACTTATAACACAAATAAAGTACTAATCAAGCATGTAATTAGTCCCTACACAGACATATACTCAAAGTGTACTAAGTATACTTGAAGTTGTTCCAATTTAGTACACATAAGTATACTAAATATACTTAAAGTTCTTCGTACTGTGAATAAAATTGTGCAGAAGTCCAAGTTTTATGCACTAGCATAACATCGTGTTTAGGAAATGTCACTATAAGGTTGTGTTATGTCAAAATGTGATAGACATACAGTTGTGGTCAGAAATATTGGGACCCTTGGTAAATATGATCAAAGATGACTATAAAAATTAATCTGCATTGTTTATCCTTTTGATCTTTAATTCATAAAATTAGCAAAAATCTACCCTTTCATTGAAGGAAAAGATTTGAAAGTGGGGGGGAAATCACATTATGATGTTTTTTCTCCAAAACACATTGGCCACAATTAGTGGCACCCTTTTATTCAATACTTTTTGCAACCTCCTAATGCCCGATGAGTTTGGAGAACACCTGACAAGAGATCACAGACCATTCCTTCAAACAGGATCTCTACAGATCGTTCAGATTCCCAGCTCTATGTTGGTGCTTCTTCTCTTCAGTTCACGCCACTAATTTTCTTTAGGGTTCAGGTCAGGGAACTGGGATGGTCATGGCAGAAGCTTAATTTTGTGCTCAGTGACACATTTTTGTGTTGGTTTTGATGTTTGTTTTGGATCATTGTCCTGATGGAAGATCCAACCACGCCCCATTATTGGATTTCTAGCAGAAGTGGTCAAGTTTTGATTTTTTTTATCTGTTGGTATTTGATAGAATCCATGATACCAAGTATCTGAACAAGATGTCCAGGACCTCCAGCAGAAAAACAGGCCTACAACATTAAAGATCCAGCAGTATATTTAACCGTGGGCTTGGGGTACTTTTTATCCATGTGTGCACCAAACCCATCTGGTGGGTTTGCTGCCAAAAAGCTCTTTTTTTAGTTTCATCTGACCATAGAAGCCGGTCCTGTTTGAAGTTCCAGTCTTGTTTGACAACTGAATATGCTGGAGATTGTTTCTGGATGAGAGCAGAGGATTTTTCTTGAAACCCTCCTGAACAACTTGTGGGGATGTAGGTGCTGTTTGATAATTTTTTTTAGGCTTCTGAGACTCAAGACTTCTCCAGCTGTGATCCTTGGAGAGTCTTTGGCCACTTAAACGTTCCTCCTTACTGTGCATTAAGACAATTTAGACACGTGTCCCCTTCCAGGCAGATTTGTAACATCTTTAGTTGATTGGAACTTCTTAATTATTGCCCTGATAGTGGAAATGGGGATTTTCAATGCTTTAGCTATTTTCTTACAGCCATTTTCTATTTTGTGAAGCTCAACAATCTTTTCCTGCACATCAGAACTATATTCTTCGGTTTTACCCATTGTGATGAATGATTACGGGAATTTGGCCTTTGTGTTTCCTCATGTTTATACTCTTGTGGAACAGGAAGTCATGGCTGGACAATTTCATGTTAATATGTAAATATGAATGGGAATATATTTCAGAGATATTTTAGGGGTGCCAATAATTGTGGCCAATGTGTTTTGGAGAAAAAAAATTATTTCATAATTTGATTTTCCCCCCACTTTCAATTCTCTTCCTTCAATGAAAGGTTAGATTTTTGCTAATTTTATGAACTAAAGATCAAAAGGATAAACAATGCAGATTAATTTTTATAGTCATCTTTGATCATATTTACCAAGGGTCCCAAAAATTCTGACCATCACTGTATTTAACTGTGTTGTCATTTTGCTTCAAAAAACGTAGTCATTTTGTGTTCCACAGTAAAGATAACCAAATAAAGGTTTAGAATGAGATGTGGGTAAGCAAATGATGAAACAATGTTTGGGTGAACTATCGTTTTCCTTTAACCTAGAACATTCCTTTACCAAACAAATAAACAGCCAAAACACACAACAATAAACACCTCCAAAGTGTTTTCACTGAAAATAGTTGAAACACGGTTCATCCACACACACGCTGATTATGTGATGGACCTGTGTCTGAAGCAGTGCTTGTGTTGACAACGCTTGGGATACAAATGTTATTGGTCATAATGTTTCTGCTTCTGGGGTTTGACATACTTTCGGGAAGTGATAAGTACGTTCTGACTGTCATGGCTCTGAGGTCAGTGTTTGAGACACTGGTTTGAACCGCAGTGCTTTACAAGATTTCAACTATGTGAGAAGCTTCATATACTCATCTCTGTGGAAGCCACCACAGACCGGGTGGGACATTTCTCACACACTACACACACACGCGTGTGTGTGTGTGTGTGTGTGTGTGTGTGTGTGTGTGTGTGTGTGTGTGTGTGTGTGTGTGTGTGTGTGTGTGTGTGTGTGTGTGTGTGTGTGTGTGTGTGTGTATGTATATATATGTTGGGTTTTCATGGGGACTTTCCAATGACATGATTTTTATTCAAGAGATTTTATTCAAGAGATGTGCACAGTATAAACACCACAGGTATATTTTGGAATGTAAAGTCATCACTAAAGGCTGTTTTCTTAATTTGGTTCCCGCTCTTTGTTAAGTAATCCATAGTCATATAATATACCATTTACCTTCAATCCAATACCAGCATTCAAATTCATAAGCAGAGGTTGTGTTGAGAATTTTAATTTATCTAACAAACACTTTAGGATGGGTTTGTGTTGAAGAGCCGCTGAAGTCATTTATTCATATAATGTTCTTTTTCTTAAAATGTAAACAAATGTAAATGTCAACAGGATGTATTTCTAAGTGATTGAAATCGGCCAGGTAAAACTGAAGCAGATTGATGGAATTCAATCAATCTGCCGTTTTATTCCAGCTGTTACTCCTGGTAAGTGGCTTCCGTAAATATTTAGTTTTTAGGGTTTGTAGAGTTATGTTTCAACTAAGTTTAATGGTACAATGCAAATATTTTTAGTAATACAAAAATTGTAAAATCACAAGACTCACAACAACTTTAAGATGTAACTTACACACAGCTGGTCCAACCGGCCCCTGATGTTTAGGAATAATAGTATCTATCCTACTTTCTCATTATTACCTCACTACTGGGCGGCCAAATTTCTGACCATTGCATAGGCATCATTGCTATGACAATGTTTCAGGATTTTGACGTCAGAAATCCAATGATTTCAGAAGTGATTTTTTGGCATTTAGTTTAAAGGGATAGTTCACCCAAAAATGAAAATTCAGTAACACTTTATTTTAGGGTCTTTTAACTAGTTGCTTATTAGCATGCATATTACTAGAATATTGGCTATTTATTAGTACTTATAAGCACATATTAATGCCTTATTCTGCATGATCTTATTCTAAATTCTTAATCCTACCCAATACCTAAACTTAACAACTACCTTACTAACTATTAATAAGCAGTAAATTAGGAGTTTATTGATGGAAAAGTTGTAGTTAATAGTTTATGTGTTCCCTATACTAAAGTGTTACCAAATATTCTGTCATCATTTACTAACCTTCATGTTGTTCCAAACCTATGAATTTCTTTCTTCTGTTGAACACAAAAGAAGACATTTTGAAGAATGTTGGTAACCAGAAAGTTGACAGCCATTGACTTCCATAGAACTTTTTCTCACTATGGAAGTCAATGGCTACCGTCAAATTTCTAGTTACATCTGGTAACAGTCTTCAAAACAGGTTTGGAACAACATGAAGGTTAGTAGTGTAATGGATGGGAGCGGGACAACAGAGTTGGAGATCCACGTGCAAGCTTAGTCGAACAGGAAGGCTAGGCAAAAGAGTAGTCCAATACACAGGCAAAGGTCAAGGCAGGCAGCAAAAGATCATAAACAAGGAATCAGTCTAGGGTCAAAAACACAGGCAAGGCTAGGCAGGGCAAGGAACAGACAGAACGCAAACAAAGGGCCAAACAATACTCAGCCGTGTGTGTGTGTGTGAGAGTGCAGCTTATAAAGAGTCACTGATGGGAAACAGGTGTGAGTGTGTGATAGGCCTAGCTGGGGAATTGTGGGAAATGTAGTCCAGAGTGAAGTGGCTGCTCCTGTGCAATAGAAAAGTCTTAATGGTGAACAGTAGACCTCTGGTGGGGAGTGGAAGGAAACAGCAGTGGGCAGAAACGTGACAAGTAGTAAATTATGACATAATTTTTATTTTTGGGTGAACCAACCCTTCAATGGTCTTTTTGCCTGGCATGTAAACACATTAATCTGCTTTCTGTCAGCTTATTGAATTGCGCATGTGTGATACGTCACAGGAAAGCATCCCTACTGTGGATTTAAGGTCATCTTAAATTAAAAAAAAAAAAAAAGTTTTGTAAACGTGATTTACTTCCATTGCTGGGTTATTGGTTTAAATGTAAACCAGGACAGCAGGTTAATTCAATAAACTGAGTTTTGGGAGTTCAAGCCTTTCCTGATAGCCAGCACTACACAAAACCACACTGGATGGCAGACACTTTTTGAGAACCATGGTGGCCAGAAACCTCTCTGCTGGAGTTTCCCGGGGTTAGGGAAACTTTTTTCTTCAGAACTGTGCATAAGATGAACTCCAATTTACTTATGGACTGCACTTCTGATTGTACGAGCTCTCTGTGGCATTGCTTATGCATCTACGCATGTGGTTGAAGTAAGACTAATCACTAAGTTTCTGTTTATGTGTGTGCATGTGTGTTTGCGAGCGAGCGGTCGGACCCCGCCCTGAGGGACAGTCATTGCACTGCACTGCATCCATCATAAAGTTTTTTTCAAGATTTTTAAAAAAGCAATTTTAATATGCATGCATATGTGAGAGTTTATTGGGAATGCATGCGTCTTTGTGTTTGTGTGTGTTGGAGTGCGCTGTAGGACCCACCCAGGGGACAACAAAGCAGCACCTCGTTTCACATGAAAAGCTGGAGGCTCACAGGGAAGCATGTTTGTGTGTGCGTGTACTGTCTCCCTCTATCTTTCTCCTCTCTCTACCCCCTACCCCAACAACCCTTCCAAATAAATAAGAATTTTTGATTACAGTAACAAGCCCATAAATTATGCAGGCCAGCAGCCGATGAAGAGCATTTGAAAGACGGCCTGTTTTAACCTTTTCCTTCCACACTCGGTCTGTCTCTCTCTCAGGGCCGGGGAAAGATGTAAGTATGAGCCGGGGGGAAGTGTGTAAGGAAGTAGAGGAAGCGATGGTGAGAACGAATTAAAAAAGGCCACTCAGGATGGATGAAGAGAGAAGAGAATATATTTTAGGAATGGGTCAAGTAGTAAGTCAATTAGTAAGGCTGACAAGTATATCTAGATATTTTTAGTCAATTTTGTGCAAGATATATTTGTCCAACTGCATGATGTTCTAATTTAGCTCTAATTCAAAATCCTTGCTTCCTTAAAGGATGTTCTCATGTCATTCCAATCCTATATATTTCTTTCTTCTACAAAACACAAAAGGGGATATTTTGAAAAATGTTGGTAGCCAAACATGTCATTGTAAACTTTCATTGCAAAAAAAAAAGTTCCTCAAAAGAAAATCAGAGTTTAGGAATGAGCTTGAATATATGATTACAGAATTTTAATTTAAGGCTTAACTATCCATTTAAAACAACTAGTCATTCAGACAATATATGAATGTCTGTAGTTTTGGAATCCCTTGTTCATTCACATCATAGCATTAAACCTTGTCAAAGTGTGCTGGAGGACAGCGTGTCCTTTATGTGACAGTAGCTGTCAAGAATTTTAGGTTTAATCGTGTGTTGTAGATATTAAAGTTGTATTCAGTAGTTTGTTTTTAATTCAAAATGTTTTACACATTAATAAATATGTTGTATTTTTTTCAGAGATGTGATTTTTCAGTATTTTCCGACCTGAAAAGTCTATTGTAACGTGGCCTCAAAAAGTCAAAGAAACAGTCTGGATGTATATGCAGCTAAAAAGGTGTTTCATAGCTCCAATCATGAGAAATATCTATAACTTGACCATGAAACACATGACAAGGCCTAAAGCCGTAACCATATGAAAGGCACATGTACGAATCAACAACAATCCACACAGGACAAGATAGAGCACTTGATTAAATAGGCCTACCTGAGAAACACCTGGAACTAATTAACATGAACAGAAAGAACTACAAGGACCATGACAAGAACTACAAAAGATCATGAAAGACAAATTACAAAATAAAAGACATGACAAAGTACAGGATCCTGACACCTACTGTATGTCCCATTGAATTGCATAAATCTGAGAAATAATGGTTGGGGGTGGGGCTTTATGATGATTAATTACTAAATAAACTGCAAAATGTTACGTTTCTGTAACAAGGTTCGTAAATGTGGGAAGAAGGAGGCGGGAACCGGCGAACTTTCAACAAACTTTAATGTAAAATAAACAAAGAACAAAACGAAAGTAATGCCGGCAGACCCTCGCGGACGTCTGCCGGCCACACAAACATAACAAAACATAAAATAAAGTCCAGGCCTGGTCCTCTCTCGTCCTTCACGGTAGTCGCTCCTCCTTTTATGCTCCCGGAGCTCCTCCGTGAGGGACTCAAGGCCGGTGCGCCTCCCAGGTGAAGCTCATTAACACTCACGCCACCGGCCTCGCGTCGTTCCCTCACGGCTCTCGCCCGCCCTGGTCGCCACATACTCCCATCGCCCCTCGCAGGCTGGGGGGTACTCCCGAGACTGCGCTCTACTCCCCCCCGGGGCCTGTCTCGGCGGCCGCAGCACCTGGGGGTAAGGACAGACGAGACGAGAGAAAGGAGACGGAAGCAAGGGGAGCGACAGGACGAGAGAGGGGAGAGAGGAAAAAGAAAGAGGGGAAAAAAAATTCTTGGTCCGGTTCCCCGACACACTGCAGCTCGGTCCTCAGCCTGCCGAGAGGCTCTTCTTCGCGGGCCATGCGGTGGCACTGGACGCTCGGTGGACGGCCCGAACCTCGACCGCCTCCTGGCGGCCGGCGATGGCTCCTCCGACTGAGGGCAGACGGCAGCGAGTCCCCCGTCCCCTGCTCCTCCCCTTCATGGTGGACGGCAGCATGTCCCTCCTTCCTCCCGGGTTTCGGCACCAATGTAACGAGGTTCGTAAATGTGGGAAGAAGGAGGCGGGAACCGGCGAACTTTCAACAAACTTTAATGTAAAATAAACAAAGAACAAAACGAAAGTAATGCCGGCAGACCCTTGCGGACGTCTGCCGGCCACACAAACATAATAAAACATAAAATAAAGTCCAGGCCTGGTCCTCTCTCGTCCTCCACGGTCGTCGCTCCTCCTTTTATGCTCCCGGAGCTCCTCTGTGAGAGACTCAAGGCTGGTGCGCCTCCCAGGTGATGCTTGTTATCACTTGCGTCACCGGCCTCGCGCCGTTCCCTCACGGCTCTCGCCCGCCCTGGTCGCCACAGTTTCCTTATACATTTATTTTACGTTCGGATGGAAAGTGTTCAAAGCGCCAAATGTGAGTAAAAATCGACGTTGAAACGGTGTTACTCGCCAGTTGCCTGGTAACTTTTTTTATGAATTTTGACAATGCATGGTAGTGAGAATGTGATATGGCTTAGTGTGATCATCAAATCACAACAGCTGTGATGCAGTTATATAAATATAGTCTGACGTGCTGCCTGGGTGGGGAGGTTTTCCTTCATTTTTGTCTTTAGCTGATCACATGCCTGTTTTGTGAATGATGTATACTCACATGAGATGAAGACTGTACTCGGTTTCACAGACAAGGCTTAAGCTAGTCCTAGACTAAAATGTTTGAGCTGTTTTGACTGAAAGCAACTTGCACTGACATATCTTAAAGGTGCCCTAGAACTTTTTTTAAAAAGATGTAATATAAGTCTAAGGTGTCCCCTGAATGTGTCTGTGAAGTTTCAGCTCAAAATACCCCATTTTTTTAACTGCCTATTTTGGGGCATCATTATAAATGAGCCGATTCAGGGCTACTGGCCCTTTAATTCTCCTGCTCCATGCCCACGGAGCTCGCACTTGCCTTGAACAGTGCATAAACAAAGTTTTCACAGCTAATATAACCCTCAAATGGATCTTTACAAAGTGTTCATCATGTATGCGGCATGCATGCGTCGGATTATGTGAGTATTGTATACTGTTATATTGTTTACATTGATTCAGAATGAGTTTGGTAGTGCTCCGTGGCTAACGGCTAATGCTACACTGTTGGAGAGATTTATAAAGAATGAAGTTGTGTTTATGCATTATACAGACTGCAAGTGTTTAATAATGAAAATTGCGACGGCTCTTGTCTCCGTGAATACAGTAAGAAACGATGATAACTTTAACCACATTTAACAGTACATTAGCAACATACTGGCTGCCCTTGTCTAATGCCTTTCATAATGTTGGGAACATGGGCTGGCATATGCAAATATTGGGGCGTACACCCCGACTGTTA
Source organism: Chanodichthys erythropterus (assembly GCF_024489055.1). Classification (NCBI taxonomy): domain Eukaryota; kingdom Metazoa; phylum Chordata; class Actinopteri; order Cypriniformes; family Xenocyprididae; genus Chanodichthys; species Chanodichthys erythropterus. The sequence continues at coordinate 34,850,684 of NC_090235.1, forward strand.
CGTAACAGTCTGTGTTATTTTGAGATTCGCCTGTTCTTCGGAAGTCTTTTAAACAAATGAGATTTATATGAGAAGGAGGAAACAATGGAGTTTGAGACTCACTGTATGTCATTTCCATGTACTGAACTCTTGTTATTTGACTATGCCAAGATAAATTCAATTTTTTAATTTGATGGCACCTTTAAAATATGTCAGTGCCATGTCAGTGCCATGTCTGTGAAACCGGGCCAGTGTTTTCTATAAAAGTGTTTTAAGCATGTATGGTGCGGCTCACCCTTCTCAATGTAATTTGGCATGAAGAAAATACATAACCTGTGGTGTTTCGCTAAACATCTAAAAGAATCACGTTTTTTTGCTGCCGCCTCTGTATGCTATAGTGTTCTTTCGTGACACATAGAGCAAACATTAGACAAACGAACATGCTTATTTATCATGAATTAGCAGCCAGGACAGAAATCAGTTACTTTACAGCCAAAGAAGCAGAAAAGGTCTGAAGCCAGAAGATAGAAAGACAGACAAAGACAAACAAGTGTAAACATCAGAGAAAATCTTGATTAATGATGACCACGTTGCTTATTTTTGTTGTTGTTGTACAGATAAGGAAATTAATCATTATGGAAGACTGTTGTGTAGAGGGCAGTTGTGGCCTTATAGTTAGAGAGTTGGACTTGGAACCAGAAGGTTGTGGGTTTGAGTCTCAGTACTGGCAGGAAATGTAGGTGGGGGAGTGAATGAACAGTGCTCCTTCCACTCTCATTACAACTGAGGTGCCCTTGAGTAAGGCACCTAACCGCAATTGCTCCCTGGGCGCAGCAGCAAAAATGGCTGCCCACTCCTCTGGGTGTGTGTGGTTGGTGCTAGAAGGGATACAGCTATGGCAAAATGGTCCTACCAGGGCTTACTGGGCATGCACACATCAATATTGTGTCATTTTTGTCACACTGAACAACAATACTGTGTTTGCATTAGGGTTGGGGTAGACGTTAATAAAACACAATATGATAAGTATCAAATTAAATTTATCGTTATTTTATGGTGAGATTTTGCATCGCTTCCAGCCGTATTTGTATCCCTTCTAACCACAACTGGTGTGTGTGTTCAATATGTGTGTGTGGGTGAAATGCAGAGCACAAATTACGAGTATGGGATACCATACTTGGCTACATGTCGTCACTTTTTTTAACTTTAGAGTGTAGTTTTCATAAAACTCAAAACCATTGTGCTATTGGTTCTTCAAAAAGGCTACTCAAAGGAATGTGACCTACTGAATGCCCTTTTAAAGGAATACCACCCAAAAATACAAACTAATTCAGGCATTTACTCAAAATATTATAGCCTACTATTATTTTTCCAAATGGAAGTAGTGCTATATTGCAAGTTTTCTGAAACCGTGTAATTTTTGTAACATTTATGCTATTATTGTAATAGCAAAAATAAAATTAATTTATTTTTTATTTCATTTTTTTTTTTTGTAATTTTAGTACTTCAACTTAACTTATTAAAGTTAGTTGCATAGGAAATTGACCAACATGTTCTCCAACCAATATGCCTAAATAGGTCGTTTGTCACTTCCCTGAAATTCGACCCATAGGAGCGTTTACTAAAGTTACGCCCCTATCGACAACAGGACACTTTCATTTTAATGCATTTTTCCCTTTTAGCTCAGTTGGCAGAGCATTGCAATATATAACAATATGCAATCATGTGATTATGCGATCATGGTTTCATTCCCAGGGAACGAATGTGCTCATAAAGTGTATATGCACTATAAATCACTAAGGGTAGGTTTTGAGGTTATGACTCTCTGCAGAGCCATACTCTCGGCCTACTGTGGGCATGATGGGTGGAGCTGCATCCTCCAACCACACCCTAACCCTACCCATAACCCTATCTCTCCACTCATTAAACAGGCTAAGCTCTACCCTTGAGCTCCAGAGAGGTGGAGCTGGAGGTCATTTTGCTCTGCAGCAAGCACTACTTGGTAGGTTTAGGGGTGGGTTGGGTGTAGTCATTAATAAAATAAAAATCGTTTTGCTAAATGATAATAGGACAAATGGTGTAAAAAGTCCAAACACTGCATTTAAATTGGTAACGACAGTCATACGTCATTTCATGACGACAGATGTAACATGACACTGTCATTATTTGTATGCCAGCTAGAGGGCGCATGACTTTAAAATGTAAATATAGGTTGTAATAAGGTGCTTGAAAAACGCCCTTTAGGGTTTTTTTTTTTTTTTTTTTTTTTTTTTTTTGGAGGACAGTCTGAAATTTTCATTTATAATTTTAAAGTTTATTTAATTTTATTTCAACTTTATTTCAATTAACAAAAACATTATTTATACTCTTTGTTTTATTTAACAATATCTACATTGTTCTGAAGTTATATGCTAGTTTTGTGATAACTTTCTGAGAAACAGACAGAAATTTAAGTCATTATTCACTTAAAATATCATTCGTGCTTGAGAGCCAGTATGAGGTGCAGTGAAAATGACAAATACGAAACAACATCATAAATGTTCATATTTGTAAACTATTCCTATAACTGTAATTACAATTTCTGTATGTGCGCATAAATGCCTCTCCTACAGTATATAAAGAAACTTGAAAATTTAAAATCACAGAGACTGCTGAGAGAATCAGATATTAAGCATGGCAGTATCATAACGGCGCTTGCTAATGCATGTCTATGTAACATGATATACATCTTACCACCCCTCCCCCTTTACAGAAACACACAAACGAAGACACCACACACCCAAGCATTCTCACACACACTAAGACACTTGAGGCAATTTGGCGCCTTCTCGAACCCCATTTGCCAGTACAAAGAGGCATTGTTAGTTAGTAATGTTAATGAGCTCAATATGCCCTCAACTGGAATGTGTGAAAGCAGAGGCCCAGGCTCTGTGTGTGTGTGTGTGTGTGTGTGCCCTCATTCCCACATTTTTAAAGGAGTTGCCACCCCCTCACTCACTCTCTGAACATGACTGGCATACAGACAGTCAGCGGAGGGGGCTGCCAATGGAACACAGGCTAGCATATGTTTGTACACCACCTTGAACCACTGATGATACATGGAACTTAAACAGACTTATGCAGTGCACTATAAAACCTACCATACACAGCTGAGTGATTTACACAAGCATAACATGTTCCTAAAAGAACATCCTTTGTTGTTTCTGGGACAACATTGATATATTAGACAATCACAGTCATTTTTTTTTTTTTTTTTTAATCAAGGCATAACAAGCAACCAACCATAGTTCTAAACCCTAATACCAGAGGGCAAAAATTGGCCTGGGTATCATGAAGAATTCAATGATTCTGGTTTCAATTCTTCCTAACGATTCCAGTTCCTTAAAGGGTTAGTTCACCCCCCAAAAAAACAAACAAACAAACAAAAAAAATCTGTCATTAATTACTCACCCTCATTTCGTTCCAAACCCATACTTTCATTCATCTTTGGAACACAAATGAAGATGTTTTGGTAACACTTTATAATAACTTATGCTATTAATCATTAGTCAAGCATTAGTAAATAGTCAATTCATCATTTATAAAGCATTACTAGACATTAGTAAGCAGTTTATAAATACAGCTGTAAATGCTTTATTCTTGATCTATCTAGAATGTGTTTAATCATTTTATTTTTATACTATATTAATGTTCAATTTATAATTTTTAAATTAAATGATTTACAAAACAGTTATTTAGGAGTTGTCAGTGGTTCATAAGATCATTTAGAAAGTGTTAGTAAATGATTAATAAACTATTTAAATTTACATTGGTAACACTTTTTTAGGGTCTTTTAACTAGTTGCTTATTAGCATACAAAGAATATTGGCTGTTTATTAGTACTTATTAAGTGCATATTAATGCCTTATGCTGAATGACCTTATTCTACATTCTTAATCCTACCCAATTCCTAAATTTAACAACTAGCTAATTATTAATAAGCTGTAAATTAGTTGTTTCTTGAGGGAAAAGTTGTATTTAATAGTGCATATGTGTTCCATACTGGTGCTACCTTTGCATCTTATTATTTAGACATATACTGATAGTTACTCAGTTTGTTAATAAATGGTTTATTAACACACATTCCTACTCTATTTCATAATTAATTCAGGTACACTCTAAAAAATGCTGGGTTAAAAACAACCCAAGTTGGGTTGAAAATGGACAAACCCAGCGATTGGGTTGTTTTAACCCAGCAGTTGGGTTAAATGTTTGCCCAACTTGCTGGGTAGTTTCACTTAACTCAACTATTGTTTAAAAATTACAGTATTGCTTACTTAAAATGAACCCAAAATTAAATAATAAATAAACATTTTAATTTCATTTTAGATTCATTTTAAGTCAGCCATATAGTCATTTTCAAACAATAGTTGGGTTAAATAAAACTACCCAGCAGGTTGGGCAAACATTTAACCCAACAGTTGGGTTAAAACAACCCAATCGCTGGGTTTGTCCATTTTCAACCCAACTTGGGTTGTTTTTAACCCAGCATTTTTTAGAGTGTGGTTATAACACTTTGTCAGTTAACTATTTTTGTGAGCTCATCTAAAGTGAGGACTATTTATGCATCATAAAGCTTTACAAAGAAGATTTAAAGTTAAAATCTCCTTTGTAATAGTTAGTCCTTTGATAGTTAAAGGAAGCAAACACAACAGAGTGAAAAAGAACATAGAAATATTTATTTCAAGATGCAAAAAACAATTATATTATAACATGAAAAATAAACCTCTGCAATATCATATAAAAAAATAAAAAGGAACTAAACAAGCAACAAAATGAACAAAAAATAACTAAATAAGAAAGTAAGTAAATATAAATATAAAAATAAGCAACAAAATGAATATACGGCAACAAAATAAGCAACAAAACTATCAAAAAGCAACAAAATGAAGTAAATAAGCAAAATATTTTGGTGTAGTAAGAAGGTTTTCTTGTTTCAGTTTCATGGCTGAGTGAAAATTCAGTTCAAACAGTGAGTCACAAATTAGAGCTTTTCACAGCTGAAATAGTTAACCTTGGGTCACCCCGGAATTCTGGGTTTTCTCGTTTCACACTGCTTATACTGTACCATTCATTCCACTCAATCACTGCAAGGTTCTTAGAAAGCAAACTCTTGGCTATTTTGGCACTCCTGTAATCCAGTGTTGGCACTGGTAAATGTTTGCACTTTACAGAAATTTATTTTTATATCAGATTGCAATGGCTTAGTTTCATTTTACTGCACAGTTATGTTTTCTGTGGGCATATAGCAATTTTTATTTTCTATGACATTCCAGAGTGTACAGTCATTTTTCTCATCTTAAAATAAATACTGTATTTCTATGTTCTGTATCACTTTGTGTTGTGTTTGTTTCCTTTTTCAGTTTAGAAGATAACTGAGCCTTTAAATATCCTTTGTAAAAGCTTTGAGGCATTAATATTCCTCACTTTAGATGAGATCACAAAAATAGTTAACTGCAACTATTAAATATTTTATAACTCCCTGAATTAATCATGAATTACAGTAGGAATATGTGTTAATAAAGCATTTATTAACACACTGAGTAACTAGTACTACATGTCTAAATAATAAGATGTATAAATCTATAACTAAATAGTTTATTAATCATTTACTTACACTTTCTAAATTATCTTACGAACCACTGACAACTCCTAAATAAGTGGTTTGTAAATAATGTAATATTTAATTTAAAAATGATAAATTGATCATTAATAAAGTAGGAAAATATAGATATGCTTATAAATCAAGAATAAAGCATTTATAGCTGTATTATAAACTGCTTACTAATGTATATTAATGCTTTATAAACAATGAATTGACTATTTACTAATGCTAATGATGAACAGATTTAATTTAGACTTTTATTTTCTTCAGAAACCCCTCAATTCATATGAATCAGCTTTATGAACTTTTTGAAGCATCAAAGTTTCAGATGTGTAGCTGTCTTTATATACTATCCCTTTAAGGGTTCCATTAACAGATCTTTTGGTACTTTAATGGAATAAATGTTTGGAAAAAACGAAATGTGATTTCATTGTTAAATGATGGGATTCTTTCAGTAAAAATATATTTAAAACAATTATTGCAAAAGGTGTTTTTACACAGACTTTTAAATGACTTTTTTTAAGGTTTTTTTACTTATTTTTTGTCTTTTTTTATTGGTAGCATGAATGCAAACACAAAACTTAACTTTAAACAATGATATCAAATAAATTCCTTAATATTTAATAAATAACACTGAGAAAACATATAATGTGTATCTTAAAGGGTTAGTTTAAAATTCTGTCATCATTTACCCTCAAGCTGCTTACTGGTTGTTAATGTGACAACGTGTAGTTAAACAGAAGTCTCACATTTAATTAAAAATCTGTTTCATGAGGTGCCAATTTTGTACTGAATTCAGAATGTGATTTTTACAAAGATTTATGATTTAAGCATGAAGGTCCACCGCTAAACTTAAACGTCAGTGGAGCATTAGCAGACCGCATGAAAACATATGAATTGAGATTCATACAAATTTACTAATTGCTAGAGTGTGTTGCTTAGTTGGCCGGTTTTTGTTTCACTGAAAGCAACCAACTAATTTGAACAATTTATTCAGGAATCCAATGTCACTGGTTGCATTGTATGTTTTTGTTTCACTAAACCTGCTCATAAGAGTCATTCATAAGTATTAGATGAATGCACTGTCAGAAAATTTTAGTACAGTATTCTGCCAGCAGCGGTAGACAAATGCACATGATATTTCAACTTACACTTTAAGCACTTAATCAGATGAAGGTGTCATGAAAGGCAGCATTGTTGCTGTTACCAATTGAGTTTGGCTTCTTAGTGGCTAAACAAGTGACAAACATGATGTCCAGGAGACATGGGGGGTTAAGTGTAAGATCTGCAGAAAAGAAAAGTACTTTCAGAGAGGAATCAGGTGCAGCATAATAAGGGTGAACTATAGTGCTCAACATTTGAAGTGGATCAAAACCTTTCATCAAAGTTGTCCTAAAACCTTCTTCTTAGGACAACTTAGTTCTTAGGACAACTTTGATGAACTTTTTTGATCCACTTCAAATGCTGACTACTGTAAATCAATAACTAAACCTTATCCTACATTCTGAATCACTCAAAAGTAATCTCAACAAGACAAACAAACAAGTCCTTGCCAGTCCTTATCCTTACACTATTTTTTTTTTTTTTTTGTTGTAACTCTTCTGTTGGGGTTGGTGACAATAATCCAAAAAAATCCAAAATCTTTCATTGTAGCTGCCCACTCCTCCAACTAACTTGTTGCCACAAGTTAAACTCTCTCTATTTTTTATTTTTTTTTGCCTTTACAATTTCCTTCTATTCTTATGCATGTGGCTTTATTTCTTCCCTGCAATGCTCTCAGGCCCCAAAAATAGTCCAAAAAAGTCTCTAGTTATGAAAGAATTTCTCTGTTCAAAGGGAATATCTGAAACCCCGAGCATTCGGTTCCGTCTGGCTTTGGTTTTAACTTTACGAGCGATCTTTCATTCTGGTTTGGTCTTGTTTTTCCTCTCCGAAACTTTCTCTCTCTACCCACTCTCTTTTTTCCAGCAGACACCCCTAGCCATTAAACCATTTTTTGCTCTGTTCGGCCAATTTATGTTGGTTAATTTAGCGTAAAACGAGGCAGCGGCCGAGGCAGTGGTAGCGATGGAGGCCTTGTGCTAGATTCTACGAGATGAGCGCCGTGTGTCTCGCGCTGTGCGGGGCCGCGGGTGGTCCGCGCACGGCAATCATCACACGCTGCATCAGCGGGAGACTGGACATCAGCTCACAGACACACACGCATGGGAGGTAGATGTTTGGAGAAAAACAGAGGTTTTAAGAAAAGTAATTATTACGGTGTGCAGGATTGAGTCTAAATGTACATGTTTATAATGCCACTGTAGATTCATCATGTGATTGAAATTACTTGGCTATGTATCTCTCTCTTTTTTTCCCCCTCTGTGCTATGTTGTATTTTAATTTTAACAAATTATTTGCAGTTTTGCAGTCAGACATTATTGTAAAATAAACACCAACTTGAAGTGGACTGTTTTGTATCACTCTGAAGGGGTTATTACTATTACTATTACTATTATTATTATTTATTGACTAGCTGACTAAATTATACCACATGAATTCAGGTTGATTGGGACACATTTTTCCAGTCATCTCAATGGCAAAATGTGTCCCAATCAACCTGAATTCACCCTACTATATGGCTACTAAATAAAGAAATAAATACACTTGAAACACTAGCTGCGTCTCATTTCATAGGCTGCGTCCTCCCTAGGTCGCATTTGAAGACTGCATATGTCATTAAGAATGTCTTATTTAAGAAAAGTATCCATAATAAAATTGACTGTTATTCCTCGTGAGCCAATTTAGCTATACTTTTCTCAAATGAGTATGCCTCGATGACGTATGCAGCCTTCAAATATGACTTCTGAAGGACGCAGCCTTCGAAATGAGACACAGCTACTGTTTTGAATTTAAAGGTGCAATGTGTAAATTTTAGAAGCACCTAGCAGTGAGGTGGCGAACTGCAACGGTGGCCGACGCGACAAAGATGTCGTCGTCTGAGACAGCAGAGAGTACATTAGCCAGTGAAGCAATGAGGTTTCTTCTCACTTCTAACAAAAACGGTCTCTGCTTCTAATAAACCAGTCGACGACTACTACTACTACTACTTCATGCGTATTCAACGTAGTGACGATGCAAGCTGCCTCTAAAAACACCAACAAACATAGTGACGAAACACGATCTGTAGAGTAATTTGTCCATTTAGGGTTACTGTAGAAACATGCCGGTGCGTAATGGCGACTTACCATGTAAGGGGACATGCGGTGTATGAGATAGAAATGGCTCAGTCTAATGTAATAAAAGCATAAAGGTTCATTATGTTAGGTCTTTATACACCACTGAAAACATAGTTATTTATATTATATTGCATTTCTGTCAATAGATCCTCCCAAATTTTACACACTGCACCTTTAAATTAGATTATTATCAAGTATAATACAATTCTTTTTTTAAATGTCTTCATATACTATACTATACTATACTATACTATACTATACTATACTATACTATACTATACTGTATCAGTAAATTGCCATAACCATAACTGTTACCTGTAATTTAATACCTCACATATTCTTATTGTACTGCTGCTACCACTGGAAAAATCACCTGCCATTAACTGATTCTATCACTTACATTAATATCATTGTATTGTACACTGTGTATTTGTTTCTCTCACCCCCAAACCCCACTGTCTTTTGGTACATAATTTTTTGGGGTACTTAACTTCTGGTTTACAGCATATTGTTTACAGTGAAGTAATTGTATCCTTGCTATGTTGTATTTTTTGTAAACTGCACTGTACACCTAGTGAAACGAAATTTCATTCCACTAAGGTTGGAGTGACAAAAAACTATCTCTCGTCTCTAATCTAATTATGTGAGAAGAAAGAGAACATGAGTAAAATAAGAAATTAAACTAGCACAGCTGTTTAGGAAAGCAAAGGGAAATTGGGGGGAAATTGGACAATCATCAGTTATACAGTTTAGTGTTATTGTAGAAAAATATTTGACTGCAAAATACTGTGATTGGCAAGAAATCAAGTATTCCAAAGAGTCATGTGGTAAGTTACTATATGCACAAAATCACATTGGATGGCTATGGGAATCGTTCCTCCATAGACACACAAGGGTCATTGTGTGTAGCTGGGGGCCACGGCTGGCACACAGCTGGGCACCTCATTTCCATTGGCTCCGCAGCAGCCCTCACAAAGGGCCCGCGGAAATGAAAGTGCACACATATGCGTATGTATGTGTGGTCAAAAATAAACTCTGTCACATTTACCCAAGAGTGTGTTTTCCGGCATGCTCTAGAAGTATCCTCAGAGGTCAGGACATCATGGTCCACTCACAGAAATATTCTGCATCGGATTGACTCTAATTCCTTTAATCAGCATCACCAATCAGAACCACAATTATTAGATCCGCAGAGTCTTCAAAGAGTGCTCTATAGCACACTTAAATAGATGAAGAACAAGTTCTGCTCTTCATTGAAGAGACTTACCAGTTCACAAGTGGTCTTGTGATTTTCAAGTTCAACTTCAACTTGAATTCAAATTAACACTTTATAATACAGATGAGATATAACCTTTATCTTGAAATAGTCATTATATTCTATGTTTCATTTATATGATTGTGTTTCTGTACCACAGTTGCTACTCTTATTTGCAAAAAGCAAAAAAAAAACGTCCTTATGGTCTCTGGACGCACTCCTCTACACAAAGGCATGGAGAGTTGTATCAATTAACGCCAGTGGGAAAGGCTCATGCCAAGTGCCAAGAGTCTTAATGGAGACATGTGTAAGTCATTACCACAAACACATTGAGAGGGAAGCAAAGGGAGATGGAGGGTGGGCTATGTGTGGTGAGCTCATGCAAGCATTGCTTATTTCAGAACCTACATGCAGAACCTGCAAGAGAAGAAGCAGTAATGTAGAGTGACAGTTGATCTGGGCCTTAGAGTGCAGTGTGACCTTATGAATCGCCAGTCAAGATCAAAACCACCTTCTGTGCCAGCATGTCCTACATGTGCAGTCTGTAAAGAGACCACTGGTCATACTGGCATGCTGTATAGTATGGGGTTTGTGTGACCCAGTGGTAAGTCTTTTTGAACATGGTACTATGATATTTCCATGGCATTTTAGACATAGTAACTTGGTACCAGGAATGTCATGTTTTTAGCATATATATATATATATATATTTTTTTTTTTAACATGGTAATGCCATGTTTGTTTGTTTTTTGTTTTTTTGACATGTACCATTGTAATACCGTTGTAATAACATGTTTGTTTTTTTTTTGTTTTTTTTTTGCAGGATCCATGGTAATAATATTGTGCCATTGTTGAAAAACCATGTAAATGCCATGGAACATGACTGTGGCAGTCATTTAATACCATAGTACAATAGTACTGTATATCATCGGGTACCAGCCCCCCACCTGTGGAAAATAAGTGTGCTAAATGTATTGAATGTACACTTGTTGTAGTGTCCTTCAAATTTTAAAAGTGGGCTATATTTACAAAAAACATCTTAACATACACTAAAGCGCACTTTTAAAAAGTGCATTTTGTAATAATGTCAAATTAAAGGGTTACTTTAAAGTACACTCATCTTGCTTTTTTTTTTAGGAAGATGAGAAAATGGGCAGACTTGGTAATGTTTAATGTCATATAATGTATTTTATGAGTTTAATAAAGAACTCCGTTTTGTCTTCTGTCCAAATATACTGAGCCCTCTTTAAAGAATGATCAACTGTTACATACGGCAGGTGACTTGGAAATGCAAAAAAAAACTATTTCCATTGCAGTTTTTAGAAATATTCCTTTTTCTAAATTGCCGGAAAAACCACCTCATGTGAGCATAAAAACTTTTTTTTGCGATATATGGGATTTTTCTAGAAACTGACAAGCTTATGTTGAGTGTATTTTCAATTCGCAATTTCAATTTACGCAATTTAAAGGGTAATGAAAATGCGGCTTATGTTGGTAAAACTTTAGAATAATGGTCCATCAGTAATATGTAACTATGCAGGTAAAAATGCAGGACAAACGAGTAGTTCCTCATTGACACTTCAGCTAGTCACTCTGCAGGAACTACTAGTGATCTGGACCATTAGGGTTAAGGCAGGAACACACCAAGCCGACGGTCGGCCGTCGGGCAGTTTTTCTTCGTCGGCCGACTAAGTTTTCTCAGTGTGTTCCGCACCGTCGGCTGAAGTTGGTCCTAGTTGGCCTTTTTTCGGCCGATTCTAAATGTTGAATCGGCGTTGGAGCTCGTTGGTCCGTCGGGCCATCTGATCATTCTGATTGGCTGCTCAGCTACTGCCGCCTGCTGTTTCGGAAAGGCATTTCATCTCACGCAGGCGCAGAACTGACGTGCTGCTTGGCCGTCGGATGTTTAGCGTCGGTTTGGTGTGGCAGGGCAACTTTGGACACTGACGCTGCCGACGTGAGCCAACCCCACAGTTTGTTTTCATCGCCACTAATTCGTCGGCGTCGGCTTGGTGTGTTCTGGCCTTTAGGGTTAGGGTTAGGGCTTTCACTTTAAAACAATGGTCCAGATCACTAGTAGTTCTTGAAGAGTGACTACATAACATTTAAGTAATTAGTGTTGCACTTTATGACCATGTTCAGAGTAATAAAGACAAATGTTCAATTGTTGTTGTTCATGTTTAGTAATCAGTAGCTTTATAGCTAATATATATTTTTTATAGCTTTAAACTATACCAGACGAGGAATAAGGGTCTTATCTAGCGAAATGATCGGTCATTTTCTTAAAAAAAAACAAAAAACAAATGTATATGCTTTATAAAGACAAATGATTGCCTTGCAAGTGCTTTGCCATTCCGCCTTCCGTATTCTTCAAAAAGTTTATGCTGTATGTCCTGCGCCTTTCCTATTCTACTTACGGAAAAAACGGAACTGGTGCCATGTTCGTTCCGTAAGTTGAATAGGGCGTCGGACATACAGCGTAAGCTTTTGGAAGAATACGGAAATTGGAAGCACTTGCAAGGCAATCAGTTGTGTTTATAAAGCATATACATCTGTATTTTTTTTTTAAGAAAATGACAGATTGTTTCGCTAGATAAGACCCTTATTCCTCATCTGGTATCATTTAAAGCCCTTTGAAGCTGCACTGAAACTGTAATTTTGACCTTCAACCGTTTGGAGACCATTGAAGTCCACTATAAGGAGAATAATCCTGGAATGTTTTCATCAAAAACCTTAATTTCTTTTCGACTGAAGAAAGAAAGACATGAACATCTTGGATGGCATGGGGCTGAGTAAATTATCAGGAAACATTTTTTTGAAAGTGGACTAATTCTTTAAATCATAATGTTAATAAATGTTTTAATTTCAATAAATTTGAATTTTTAAAAGTCTACTTTTTATTTTATTTATTTATATATTTATTTACAAGGGAAGACCATGTTATCACCACAGTACTAGAATGATGACCCCTCTACATGTTCCTGTTTTAATCTGTGTTTGTGTTTTAATTGGTACTTCTTATATAGAAACCAAAAGCGAGGGAAAAATACCCCGTTCCCATGTGTGTAAGATTCCATGAATATATGTGACTGTGTGTCTGTGAGCTTGTGTGTAAATACACTTGTGTTTGTAGGTCTCAGGACACCCAGGGCCAAAACAATGGGAAGGCGTCGCACGTCACACTGCTCCTATTGTTCCCGGGTCCTCCTTTTCTCTCTAGCTCTCTCCTCCACACTCTCATGTCTAGCCTTGGGAGTCTGTCTGACAACGGCAGCCTGTAATTGGACAGACACTGGATTCCTTAGTTGGGTGTGTGTGTGTGTGTGTGAGGGGTAGTGCAGCCCTTGTAGACTCTTTGGAGCCGGTCACAGCACTGCGATTATAGTGGCAAGGGAGAGCGCGGCTAGATGTCTCCCAGCAGCCCCGTCTGTAAATCATGTCACATAGTACTGAGTCTCTCCATCTCTGCCTCCATCCCTCCTTTAAGCCAACCCTCTGCTCCTCTCTTCTCACCCTGCACTTCCTGTCCCTCTGTGTCCTCCAACCACAGTCACTTCAGGCCAGTGTAGAAGCAAGAACAATAAGGAATAAAGGAATTGTTCACACAAAAATGAAAATTACCACCATTTACTCATGTCCTCATGTCATTCCAAGCCCGTATGGCTTGTTGTTTTCTGTGAATACAAAACGAAGTTTAGAGGAATCTTCACACTGCTCCATAGAGGGAAAGTATACAGCTCCAAAAAATACACACACACACAAAAAAAAGGCACAAAAAAGGCATAAATGTCAATTGTATGTTGATGATGATGTCTGTATGATACATTTAATTCAAAACAGATTTAATTTAAAAACATTACAACACACATAAATATAGAGCACATCCAATATTAAGGGTATATTAAATGAAGTCTTAACTGAAATTGCCATGGTTACCAAACAGATAATATAGGATTCTAAAGTTATTATCTGTCTGTAATACACCCCTGGACCACAAAACCAGTCATAAGTCGCACAGGTATATTTGTAACAATAGCCAACAATGCATTGTATGGGTCAAAATTATCAATTTTTCTTTTATGCCAAAAATCATTAGGATATTAAGTAAAGATCATGTTCCATGAAGATATTTTGTAAATTTCCTACCGTAAATATATAAAACATTTATTTTTGTGAGTGGATGTGCATTGCTAAGGACTTCATTTGGATAAATATAAAGGTGATTTTCTCAATATTTAGATTTTTTTGCACCCTCAGATTCCAGATTTTCAAGTAGTTGTATCTCAGCCAAATATTGTCTTATCCTAACAAACCATACATCAATGGAAAAGACATTTTTACCCTTATGACTGGTCTTGTGGTCCAGGGTCACATATGGTAAATGGAAGTTCAAACATGCTTGCTTGAAATGCAAGAACTATTGAGGTGTATGCTCATGTCACATAAGCATGTTTGAGTTTCTGATTAAATCGCTCAATTTTTATGGATTGTTTTACGATACATTTGTGAACTATTTGAAGCATCAAAGTTTAAAGGTGCCCAAGAACGTTCTTTCACAAGATGTAATATAAGTCTAAGGTGTCTCCTGAATGTGTCTGTGAAGTTTCAGCTCAAAATACCCCATAGATTTTTTTAAATTAATTTTTTTAACTGCCTATTTTGGGGCATCATTAACAATGCAATGATTTACACTCGGCGCCACCCCCTTAAATCGTGTGCTCCCTGCCACACCAGCTGTCGACTATATTACAGCGCATTTACAAAGTTCACACAGCTAATATAACCCTCAAATGGATCTTTACAAGATGTTCGTCATACATGCTACAAATTATGTGAGTAAAGTATTTATTTGTATGTTAAAGTTTTATTCTGAATGAATTTGAGGCTGTCCTCCGTGGCTAACGGGCTAATGCTACACTGTTGGAGAGATTTATAAAGAATGAAGAGTTATGAAATATACAGACTGCAAGTGTTTAAAAAATGAAAATGGCGACGGCTCTTGTCTCCGTGAATACAGTAAGAAACAATGGTAACTTTAACCTCATTTAACAGTACATTAGCAACATGCTAACGAAACATTTAAAAAAACAATTTACAAATATCACTAAAAATATCATGTTATCATGGATCATGTCAGTTATTATTGCTCCATCTGCCATTTTTCGCTGTTGTTCTTGCTTACCTAGTCTGATGATTCGGCTGTGTGCAGCTCCAGACGTTAACTGGCTGCCCTTGTCTAATGCCTTTTATAATATTGGGAACATCATGGGCTGGCATTATGCAAATATTGGGGCGTACACCCCGACTGTTACGTAACAGTCCGTGTTATGTTGAGATTCGCCTATTCTTCGGAGGTTGCTTAAACAAATTTATTTGATTTATATAAGAAGGAAGAAACAATGGGGTTTGAGACTCACTGTATGTCTTTTCCATGTACTAATCTCTTGTTATTTAACTATGCCAAGGTAAATTCAATTTTTGAATTAAGGGCACCTTTAATAGAATGGACTGAGAAATTTCCCAGTAAAAATATTCAAATATTTTCATAAAATTATATTCATTTGTGTATTAAAAAACGTCCTGTGTGTTTGTAACAAAATGAAGATGAGTAAATTATGACAGAATTGTAATGTTTGATTGAACTCCCTTTAATCAGTATTTTTTTTCCTCTTTGTCAGAAAAAAAATCTATCATTAAACAATCTTTATTTCTTATATGAACAATCAATATAATACATTATTTAATATATATTGAAAATATACAGAATAATATATTGTGTTAATACTATATATTGAATGATCGTAAGGAATTACAATATTACATATTTTTCAATATGTAATATTGTAATATACACTGCCATTCAAAAGTTTGGGATAAAGTATCTTACGTTCACCAAGGCTGCATTTATTTGACTAAAAATACAAGAATCAATGTTGAAAACAGTTGTGTACTTTTTTTTCAGGATTCTTTGATGAATAGTAAGTTCAAAAGAACAACATTTATCTGAGATAGAAAGCTTTTGTAACATTAAAGACTACCAATCAAATGTTTGGGGTCAGTAAGAATAAAATTAAAGAAATCAATACTTTTATTCAGCAAGGGTGCATTAAATTGATCAAAATTGACAGTAAAGACATTTATAATGTTACAAACAATTATGTCAAATAAATGCTAAACTTTCCATTCATCAAAGAATCCTACAAAAAAAAAAAAGTACACAACTGTTATATATACATATATACACAAAAAGATGAACACATATTCATATACTTTTATCTCACATTATTTTTTTGTATAGTTACACATTTCATATGAAAATATATCACCATGTTGATATATTTTCATATGAAATGTGTATTGTAAGTAACCATGCAAAAAAATTATGTGAGATAAAACTTTATGAATATGTGTTCATCTTTATGTGAACCCATGTTAACTCAAGAGAAATTAATTAATTGAGTACTTCAAAAAAGCTATTACATTTAAAAAATATATTGCAGTTTTTGACACGCACTAGTCATATATGCACTAGCATATATGAATTTGCATTATGTAATATATTTCATTATATTTCCCAGTATATTCCCATATATATTTTGTTTTGTAAGAGAAGGTGTAAGAAAGGGTAAGAAAAATTTAATTCAACATGTTTTAATATCTTACATAAAAAAGTAAATCAATCTTGTTTTAAAGATGCTTGAAACATTTTCTGGAAAACCAGACTTATTTTGATTAATTACTAATGAAGAAAAAAATATTTTTTCAGTGTAAATTTGATTCACACTTCAAAACACAGCATCGCAGTTGACATGCAACCAACAGCAACACTGACATCATCAAACCTGGAATGAGACTTGGCATCTTCACACTAAAAAAAAGTCATATGGGCTTGGATCAACATAAGGATGAGTAAATTATAAATTCATTTGAATGCACTTTTCATTTAATCTAAGGGATACAACTGTAGTATGCCGTTTAGACGGTTATAATAACCCATTATATGTTATTTTGAGCAACGTTTATGCTATTGTTTTTTTGTTTTGTTTTTTTCAACTGTTACACCATCTGGCTCAATCTCACTATTATGCCTGAGATGTTTTAGATTATTGATTCATTCAAAAGCTTGCCAGTTACATGCACCAAAACTGTGTCAAGTCAGTTGACCTGACAGACATGCGGTGTTATGTAAGCATGTATAAAACAATAGTCCCAGTGTAAAGCCACTGTAAAGAGCAAAGAGTTTACTTCAAAGGACTTATTTAGCCTCGGAAACAAGCTTCAGATTGGCGATCAATGCTAATGCTAGAAAAAAAGACCATTGCGGCCTGTTTCCACATGTTGTTGTGTGCATTTGTAGCATGGGCACTAGTTCATTCCCATCTTGTTAGCATGCCCAAAGTTCTTCCCCCCTCGCCAAGCACAAGGTCACCAGAGACCCGGCGCATGGCGCAGCGAGACAGGCGCATAGGACTGCCCGAAATTAGCATTCACCCTTTCCCCGTGATCGCTAAATATTTCAACACTTCCAGCTGCTTGAAGTTAGAGCCCATCACTCAGGAGATGGAACTATAGAGAGAGGCAGAGAGAGTGAGACAGCCATCTTCCTGCGTGAGTGCTGCGCCTCATGTGTATCTCTTCACTTATTCATGTGTTTATTTATTATTTCATCGGCGGCGCTGCTCAACCCCCCCCCACCCCCCCCCCCCTTCCCCCTCCTCCATCTTTGTCTGAGCAGAGATGTAGAGAGGGAGAGAGTGAAGAGAGAACAGTCATTAATTCATTAAAGAAGCCCTTCTCTGCCTGTCTATCTCTTCTTCCCTCCCTCCTTCCTGTCTTTTTCCTCTTCCTCTCTCAGTCCTCCTCCTTCTTAACCCATTTCCTCTTTCCCTCTACTTACATGTTCTGTTCTTTCATTGATATGGTTGACACCATTTCTTGTTCTTTGAGCGTTTCCTGACTGCCTCTGTCTGTTTGTTGTTCTGTTTTGCTCACACCATTTATATATGACATATTAAGATCCATCTCAGGTGATTCGATTACAAGTGGTCAGGAGGTGTAAATGTGATCAGATCACATTCAGAGCTAGTCAGAAATGTACATGACTACATTGCATTTCTAATGTAGACGCTAATGACTCTGCACCAACAGATGACCATTCTATTTCTGATGTACTCCATGCGCTTGCACTACTTCTGACAACAGTATGGATTCAGAACTTTCTCTCTGACACGGTTAGTGTAGACAGTTTAGACTTGGTTGTAGTATAGTCTACACTATGTCTAAACTATGTGGGAGTGGCACTCAAAAATGTAAATTTTCAGTCAATTTAAGAGGGGCGGAGTTTAACCAGATTAAATGATGGGGGAAGGACGGCATATGTCACCAGACAGAAGCCTGTTGTTTTCAAGATTACAAGGGCAAACTAACAAACAAATGAAAAAATACAAATTAAACATATACACAGATGAGTAGCTCACAATAAGATCTATAGCATGCATTTACAAAACAGCTGTGAAAGTCTCACCGACTTTCAATGAAAATTGCTTTGGAATGGAAAAAAATACATTTAAATGCTACGGAGGATTTGCTTTTAATGTGGCATAATAAGAGGTCAAACTCAGATAATTTTTGTCAGTAAGTCTATAAGTCAGTGTGATTTTGATCTGATAGTCTTCTCTTGGCAGCGCTGATTCAAGGATTCATGTTCTTCCTCCCTCTCTCCCCCCTCTCTCTTAATTCCTACCATTTCTCAAAGCTCCTGGGTTATTCCTGACCTGCAGTACCTTTTGAACTTGTTAACTTTTAAAACTTGAATATGATTTTTTTGTAATTTAAGTAAAGCAGACTTTCAGAAATAGGCTCTGGTCAGGCTCAGATACAGTATATGTACACAAAGGGATAGTTCACCCCAAAATGAAAATTCTGTCATCATTTACTCACTCTCACTCTCATCCAGCAAAGTAAACCATCAGATTGAAGGGTGATTCTCACAAAATATTTCAGAATTCACAGTGGAGTATGTGTACAGTGCAAAAGCAATGAGCTGGTTTATATTTTAGAGAAGTTGCGATACAAAAACAAAAAACAAGACACCAATCACCTTGACCTGACTGCATATAGGCAAGTACATGGATCGATTTAGAATTCCTAAACACAGCAACGTAGTACATGTCAAATCAAAACATTATCTTGAATGTGTGTGGAATGTACTGAAATGTGTCTGTGCATAAATATGTGCTATCAGTGCATCAAGAGCGCATATATGCGGTTTGTTTGTGCATCAATATAACAGACTCATGCGTCTTTACTGTACAACTCCTGTACATTAATGCAATCATCTTTTATCTTAAATGCAATCCTCATCTATCAAAACTCTACTAGCAAGACGCTGGTTTGCTTGTAGCAGCTGGCCATACAGTCAATGTTCCATTCAGCATGTATTTCACACAGCGCGATGTGTGACGGCTCACGCTCTTCAGAAACGATCACAGAATATGACAGAGCTCGTGTTTTAAAGTGAAACACACACTGGAATGAATAATTCATTGAAAACGCAACATGAGTCTCTATTCTCTCTGCCATCTCTGATGTAATCAGCCTGGTTTTCTTTACATTAGTGCTGTTTTATTAGTGCTGGATTAAAACGATCAGATTGCAAACAGAAGTACGAAAAAGAGATATTCTATGCAACAGATACTTCAAGTTCATTTTATGAAGTATACTTCTACTACTGTTCAAGTATATTTTTAAGTACACTTTATGTAGTAAGTATACTAGTATCAATGTACTAATAGTAAACTTGTAAGTATTTCAGTATAAGTATTTCAGTACTGCTTGGGACTAAATTGGCCCAATTTAGTATATAAAAAGTATACGTTTAAGTGTATTGTAAGTGCACAACTATAGTTCACAACTACGTTTCTCCTTTGTACTGCATCTGTATTACAAGTGAACTTATAAATATACTTGTATTTTACTATTTTAATACTAGTAGTATATCCGTTTGTATATGTAAGTACACTTTGAAGTGTATTCTCAGTAAACTACTAGATTAGTAGTTTTATACTGCAAGTATACTTTTAAGTTTTCTTTAAGTAAACATAACATCACACTTATAGTTTACTATTTATATATTATTTTTGCACTTTAAGTATACTACTACTAAAAATACTAAGTATACTAAATATACCTTTAACTGTAAAAAATGCTGGGTTAAAAAAACCCAAGCTGGGTAAAATATGGACAAACCCAGCAGGTTGGGTTAAAGGGCACCTATTATGCCCTCTTTCACATGATGTAATATAAGTCTCTGGTATGGTCAAGTTTCAGCTTAAAATACCCCACAAATTTGCCCCTATTTGGGGGTGAGCAAAAACATGCCTTTTACTATATTAACATATTGCTGGCTAAAAAAATAAATCCAAAATTGGTTGAAAAAAAAATGGCTGGGTAAAAACAACCCAATCCCTGGTTTTGTCCATATTTAAACCAGCAGTTTTTTAGAGTGTACTTTAACTCTTTCCATTTTAAAAACAATTTATTCTAGCTTCATGCATCTTTTTTATCAACACTTGAATGTGGGTAAGTTTTGTTAAAAAATGTAACATTTAAAAAAAAAAAAACTGAGAAAATTGCATTTTTGTCAGAGAGTAAGCCTTCATCTGAATGGAATTCAGAACGATGATTTACTGTAGCTATCTGTGTTTTGATCGAGTCCATCAACACCCACAAAGCCTCACAGTCCTATAGCTCCTGCTCATCCTGGGTCGACATTTCATTCAGTAACGTTAGTCAGTTTTGATTTATATGCTGTGTAATGTTTCATGATCACATTATTTTACATTTGCATGAGCAATCTTCTATCACTTGTTTCAGCTTCTTCTTCTCCTGTGTTTTGATCGGAGATTCTGTACTCTTTTAGAAGATGTGCAATAGCACCCCCTACCAATAGCCTGAAAATTCAGTCAGTGACAGAGAAAGAGTGGGCTAGTAGAAATCTACTCTTAGAGTAGAGAGTAGAGAAGTAGATTTGAAGTAAACTCCTATGTACACTACAAGTGGACTAGCCTACACAAAAATACAGATACTCAAAATTAGGAACATGTCTGTTTTCTTTACAAATCAATATTTGCAAACAATGTAAGTTTATAAGACTGTAAAACTGTGAAAAAGCATTTAATAGGCTACTCAATCAAAAGATTAAAGGCCCGCTGAAGTCTCTTAGAATGTGCAGCATTTTTCGATGTGTTGACGTGTTTTCAACTGAAACAGGAAGACAGGGCGATATAGCCCCACCCCTTTTTTTTAAATATTCAGTAGCGTTTCGTTTATATCACAGCTCGGCCAGAGCTGTTAAACTCAGTAAAACCTCTGTTTCCTTTTAATATCTAACCATTTCTCCTCCTAATCTCCTCTATATCACTTAAAAATAGGCCTATAGCATTCTGTGCAGAATTTAAATGGGTCCGATACCTTTCGTGGTCTGAGCCGAAAGGTTCACGTTATACTATCATGAAAACGAACTTCATTCACATCAGTGGAAGCTTATTTGCACTGTCTGAATCATTCCCTATTCTCCATATAGTGCACTATGTGCCATTCACCATGTAGAAACTAGAAAATGTGTGAACAAATGACCAATTTCAGCCGCAACTTCAGTGTCTGTTGATAGTGTAAGAGGGGGCGGGACTTCAGATTCTAGAGAGCATTTGATTGGAAAGAAGATTTGATGAGAAGCTGAAGTGCGATGTGATGTCATGAAAATCCGTGATCCATTTTAGCGGAAGTGCGAATTTTGTCATTGTTTTGGAACACGCCACATATTCCAACATATTCATACAAAAAGCTACTAAAAGTTTTGATTTCAGGGTGACTTTAAACACAACTACAAGCCAAGTATACTTAGAATGCTTAATTATATTTTTAAGAATATCTCGATCAAAAGATTGAGTACAAGTATAGGCCAAATATACTTCTGTCAGTTTAAGTCAAGTATATTTTTTTATTTAAATATGTTATGCAATTTTAAGATCTATTTGTGAGCTTTCTGCATCAAAGCATTAAAGTTTTGTTGGACTTTCAGTGGAGGGATAGAAATATCTCAAAATATCTTCATTTGTGTTTCGAAGATGAACAGAAGTCGTATAGGTTTGGAATGTTTTTTTCATTTTTGGTGAATTATCACTTTAAGACTAAAATACTTAAATTACTCAAATTACTGAAACTTAAAGTTACAGTAATTTGATATTTTTAACCATCTTTGAAATGTTGATATTATCAAACTAAAATGCATGGAAATGCACTACATACTAAGACTATCCTTTTTTCTTTTCTTTTTATGTTTGACTCAACCCAGCTGGTAAGTTCGGGGAGAGCTTATATAAAACAGAGAGAAGACATTTATTTGTGTAACATATTGTTATCTCAGTTTTTTTCACAATTAAACTATTGCCCATTCTAAAAATCTAAAAGCAGGTGGGTCTTGCAATCTCATTCTGGTCACACACAGACAGAGAAGTAGAGAGAGACAGAAATATTGAAAGATGATGTCACATGGTGTCTTGGTATAGTACATTAGAAGGTATTGTGTGAGAGTATTGAGTGAGAATGTGTTTTTAACTGTTTGTTCATTATACATTCACTAATTGCAAAGTGTACTTCACAAGTTCACATTTCATACATTCATTTCGGGAGTGTGACGATTGTTTAAAACTTCATTTACTGACGTCACATATCTCACAGCCTCTGAGGTCACAGGTCAAGACCGCACAGAGAGCCAAACAGAACAGTGAAATGCGTATCTGTGTGTCCTTCACCTCTCCCAAAGGATCCCTATCAGAACATCATCATTCCTCTCTCTCTCTCTCTTTTTCTCCCTCTCTCTCTCTGCTCCCCCTCTCTCCTCCCCCTCTCTCATTAAAACTCTGCGCCTCGGCTTCTAATTAAATCCCACTTGAAAGTCTTAAAAGTCAGACTCAGATTGATTCAATTTGCATTTCTGAACAGGGAACATTGCCTAAAAGGATAAATAAATTGGTTGAGAAAAAAAAAAATCCTCTTTTCTGCGAGCAGTGTTGTTTCATGTAAGACAACACTCACATGCCAACACATGCAAACACACACACGCACATGCCCACATGCACACAATTTTCTGTTGTCACCTTTCTGGAACAAAAATCATTAGTTGGACTGAACGACAACGAATTTATCTTCAACCTGCATTGTGTCTTTCGATACTACTGTGATAACTATGAGTGCATTCACACTCACACAATGACACACACGCTCACGCAGGGAAAGACAATTACTGTGGGTTATACTTACTCTGACTGGCAGATATCCAACATCACTGCTTGACAGCAAATGAACAAGAGAAAGAAAAAGACTTTTAATAGACATATAGCTACAACAATCAGAAATATAGTGCTATAGCCCCTCACTGTGTGTGCCAATCCCTCACATCTTTATTATACTTGACCACACACTTGGTGGTTGAATGCCCCCCCCCTTTTTTTTCTTCATCTATGATAAAGTGTGCATTTAGTTCTATTCTCTTAGTTCACTGAGCCTGTATGTGACCACCGGTGACATGAGGTAACTGGCCATTGACAAGACCACAGACAGAGAATCAAAACCCTGCCAGTAGAGCAACAGTCACCCCTGTTGGTGCTATTTGATATTGCACCAAGTCTGTATAATAAAGAAGTGTTTTATTGTTTGTTACATTGTCACAAACCATTTACATTTATAGTATTTATTATTTATTATTATTATTATTATTATTATTATTTTAACCAAGTTAGGTAGAATTGTAATCATGATTTTTATTACAATTAATTTTTTATTTTTATAACAATTAAAATGTAATGAATCTTCTCTAAATTACATGAATAATAATACTAATAATTTTATTGTTCAATATATAATATATCATATATTAAGCATAATCTATGGTGGTGAACATCATGTTTTAATATTTTTTTATTTATACTCAGCATTGGTAATTATTATTATTTGTATTATTGCCAATCTATGTCACATCTTTTCAGAAGAAGGAAGATGAGAAGGGGAGAAGGAGAGGAGGATTTTTACCAGCCATTTTTTACAAAAACAAAGAAGGCACTCCAACAAATTCAGGAGCAGTTAAAAATGTAGCAGTGTGAAAAGAAAAAAAAAAAAAAAAAAAAACATACTGCACTCTGAACAGAACCAAACTGAAGGCTAAACAAGGGGCAAGTCATAATCAGTAACCAATATAACAAACTGGACACAGGGGAAAAAAAACAGGAACAGGCAAACATTAAAATGTGTGTAAACTGAATTTTTAAGACCAGGGTAAATTGTACTTATTTTCTGGGAGACATGTAAGTACTATCTTCTGTAGCTCATGAATGGCAATACTAAATGGAAAAAAAGAGAGAAAAAAGTGAACTTTAAACAAACAAAAATGTACACATCTTCATTCTGTTCAAAAGCTTTTTTGAATGCATTTTTAGATTTTAAATGTTAATTTTAAAAGATTTTTTTAGATTTTCAATGTTAATTATTTTTAAATCATTAAAATTCATTCATCTGTTCAAACACTCTTTTCTTTATGATAAATTTAATGGTTCTTTCCTGTAAAATTCAGTTCCTTTGCATTTAATAAAGCATCATAATGGTCCCTTTTTATACAGAAATTTGATGCAAAATGCAACATTTGACAAATGCACAGATATATAAACTAGGTTAATTGAATTATGTTCATAATACAATACTTGTATTATTTCTGCAGTATTCAATGTGTAAACTTTCATCCTATCAAGTTTTTTCATTCTTTTAAGAGGCCTTCAAACAAATCTACTGTAATTATTAATATTATTATTGTTGTTGTTTTTAACAATTGTTATTGTTAATATTATTGCTATTAATATTTTGTCGCAAGACATGGATGCTTTTGAACGGATGTCAAAACATAAAGATTATTTTTGTGTTGAATACTGTATGCCACAATGCAATGCCCTCTTGACCTGACTTTCCATTTACAGAGTGATATTTGAACCATATGTAATATCAGGTGTGATTTTTAAAATCTGCTTGACTCATTATTTGATTGGACTGCCTAAAGTTAAGACTTTTTTTATTTTCTTACAGAAATTTGGATTAAAAAGCCAAACAACTGCATTTATCTTTACGATTATAACTTGATGCACTTGCTCACATTAACTGTTTTGCATGTTTCTGTGCAGCAAGCAACAGGCAGCCATTTCATTTTGTTATTAATGCTTTCAGCTGTACTTCACATTCATGCCACCAGGGAGCAGCCAAGCTCCATTTTCAATGACTCTTCCTGCATGCAAATGCAAATGTGTTCATGTCTGTAGGTGGATAGTGTGAGACAGCCAACCATCATTAACAGTAGGCAGATGAGTCACTAGGATGGAGGAGTGTGTGTGTGTGTGTGTGTGGTTTGGGTGGCGGCTTACACATCACATCACCCCCAGGTGTCTTCACACACTGCCAAGGGATTGATACTGATACTTGTTTTTTTTTTTTTTTTTTGGTCTGTTCTACAAACTTGGCCTTTGTATGATGCATCTATTCAGTCACCTCTCACTTTTTTGTTTGTCTGCTATGTGCTTACATTTAAATTAAATAATTTGATACTATGCACTTATTTTGTACATACAGGTACTGGTCATTTAATTAGAATATCATCAAAAAGTTGATTTATTTCACTAATTCCATTCAAAAAGTGAAACTTGTATATTGTATATACTTGTAAATATTCATTCATTACACACAGACTGATATATTTCAAATGTTTATTTCTTTTAATTTTGATGATTATAACTGAACACTAAGGAAAATCCCAAATTCAGTATCTCTGAAAATTAGAATATTACTTAAGACCAATACAAAGAAAGGATTTTTAGAAATCTTGGCCAACTGAAAAGTATGAACATGAAAAGTAGGAGCATGTACAGCACTCGATCCTTAGTTGGGGCTCCTTTTGCCTGAATTACTGCAGCAATGCGGCGTGGCATGGAGTCGATCAGTCTGTGGCATTGCTCAGGTGTTATGAGAGCCCAGGTTGCTCTGATAGTGGCTTTCAGCTCTTCTGCATTGTTGGGTCTGGCATATCACATCTTCCTCTTCACTATACCCCATAGATTTTCTATGGGGTTAAGGTCAGGCGAGTTTGCTGGCCAATTCAGAACAGGGATACCATGGTCCTTAAACCAGGTACTGGTAGCTTTGGCACTGTGTGCAGGTGCCAAATCCTGTTGGAAAATGAAATCTGCATCTCCATAAAGTTAGTCAGCAGCAGGAAGCATGAAGTGCTCTAAAACTTCCGGTTATACGGCTGCGTTGACCTTGGACCTCAGAAAACACAGTGGACCAACACCTGCTGATGACATGGCACCCCAAACCATCGCTGACAGTGGAAACTTTACACTGGACCTCAAGCAACGTGGATTGTGTGCCTCTCCTCTCTTCTTCCAGACTCTGGGACCCTGATTTCCAAAGGAAATTATAAATTTACTTTCATCAGAGAACATAACTTTGGACCACTCAGAAGCAGTCCAGTCATTTTTGTCTTTAACCGCTATTGACGCTGTCTGTTGTTCAAGAGTGGCTTGACACAACGAATGCGACAGCTGAAACCCATGTCTTGCAAACGTCTGTGCGTAGTGGTTCTTGAAGCACTGACTCCAGGTGCAGTCCACTCTTTGTGAATCTCCCCCACATTTCTGAATGGGTTTTGTTTCACAGTCCTCTCCAGGGTGCGGTTATCCCTATTGCTTATACACTTTTGCGATTTTCCTTAGTTGTATAATATAATCATCAAAATTAAAAGAAATAAACATTTGAAATATGTCAGTCTGTGTGTAATGAATGAATATAATATACAAGTTTCACTTTTTGAATGGAATTAGTGAAATAAATCAACTTTTTATTTTATCTCAAACATTAGTTCCTATCCATTCACTGGCATAATTATTTTTATATAATTATTTACATTATACATGCATAGAGATTTCAGAGTAACTGTAATAGTCTTTTGTTGTGCTGACATAATTCTAAATTGCAGCAAGAGTATGATTATGACAATAATACAAAGCCGAAACAGGCCACTTTACAAAACAGCACACACTTTATGTAACTCATAACTGGTGAGAAGACATTTGGCTGTTTTTAGATGTGGCACGACTGTTATCTACTTCCTTTTGTGGTCACTCTTGTCAAACGCTGTATCCGTTTCCATTTAGTTACACCATTTTTTGAACAAAATCGGCAATAACTCTTCCAGCGTCCCTCCCCAACACACACACACACACACACACACACACACACACACACACACACACACACACAGAAAGAGCAGCTTACCATACCGTATTACCATATATAGTGTCTGAAATCAAGAATTTTCTACGTAATGCATTACTAAGTATAGTGTTGTGATTTTCCAAAATCTTTGCTAATTATTTTAGTAATTCTACTATTTATTGTAATAAATTTCAGTATTGAAAATGTATATGTTTGCATTATGACATTTAAAAAAAAAATTTAACTATTGTTTACATTTAACCCAGCTAACAGGGAACAATATCAGAACTTTTGCTAACATTCTGGCAAATTTCCATCAAAGTTATGCACAAATGTTCTCCCAGTAGTACTGACAGAATGTTCATTCAAAGTTATCTTGTCTTTAATAACATTCTTAGTATCAGGAAACACCAGACTCAGAGACAGAGATAAGGTTAAACCCAAATAGGGTATTTATTCAAAGTAATGAAATTAACAGCAAGCAGGTGAGTAATGGACAGTCAGAATATTGATGAGCAGATGAATATGAACTAACTGGGTCTCTTTTTCTTTACCAGGGTGACAAGCAGATCAATGGTGACTGGAGCGGGAGTGTAGAGAGAACACATACCTCTTCACAAGAGCATGGTGAGTAGACAGGTACTGTACGTGTAATATTCTAAAGAGTAGCTTACATGAGATTGCTGAAGTATCACAGGGAGATCGTTGGAGATTTACAAGGAGATCGCTGGAGAATCCCTCGAAGGTCCAAAAGGCAAGTGCGGATAAGTAGTCTGTTGTCCGTAGTTGAGAACAGTTGAGTAACTGTGAGGTGTGTACTCTTATCCTGCTGTAGATTGGAGTGCTGATGGGAAAGAGGTGCGGGTGATGGCCGAGTGAATGCAGGTGAGGGACAGGAGGGATACTGGGAAATGTAGTTTCTGCTCAAAATGGGCATACGAGGGCAGAACCAGTATGGAGCAAGAGTTCTGACTGACAAATGAGGTGGAGACCCAGGTGAAACTGAGAAGACAAAGATCCAGGGCAACACCACTGGTCTGGAAGGCCAAGGCAGAGCTGATGGCTCATGGAACTGAGATACGGAACACTGCAGTGGAGCCGGAGTGACCAAAGACAACGGTGGAGCCAGAGGGAAGGCAAAGGCCCGGTGGAGCCTATGGGATGGAGGGTTGAGGTGTAGCCAGACCCCTGGAATCTCGTGTCAAATCCATGGCATTGTCCAACCAAGGTGGAGCAGGAGGGAAGAGGGAGCCCAGCAGAGCCAGTGGGATGATGGTCGATGCTGGAGATGAGAGAGCATGGAGCCAAGATGGAGCCAATGGGTCGGAGGCCAGAGGTGGAGCTAGGGGATCATCATGCCAAGGCAGAGCTGGAAACTGGAAGGTCCAAGGCAAATCCAAACCATTATGTGGCACCACTGAAAGAGGAACAGAGGGAAACTGAAGACAACTGAGGCTGAGTTACTGGCTGGCTGGGTGGGACCATCTGAGATGCAGGAGACTTGGAGTTTGGAAGGACTATCAGAGACCCAGAAAACTTGGAGCTGTGTGGGATTAGCGGAGACGCAGGAGACCTGGAGCTTGGTGGGATTAGTGGAGATGCAGGAGACTTAGGGCTGGGCAGAAACAGCAGTGATGAAGGAGACTTGGCTTGGGAATAGGAGAGAACCAGGGCATCCATTATATTGACTGTGTTTATAAGCAGCCACTATACATCAGGGGAAAGGGGCATTTCAACTCCACACCGTCAAACTAGGGTCCCCACTGAGACAGCCATGGGTGCCAGCTCTCGCACCTGGTCAGACTTGATGAATGGCTTGGGCTTTTGGATGAGTAGGAATGCAGGCTCTGGCTCTGGGGGACCTTCTCCATCCGTGGCAGGTTCTTGTTGGGCGCTGGCTCTGGCTCTTGACTTACGATGGGCTCTGGCTCAGGTTCTGGGTCTGCGGTAGGCTCTGGCTCTGGCTCTGTAACCGTAGTGGATGGGGTAATGGACTGTCTGAGCTCAGGGTCTGTGGCAGGGTCTCTTGACTCATGGTGTGCTCTGGCTCAGTGGTGGGTGTCCCCACAAAGATGGTACCCATTTTTTGGTCCCCATCAGGAAAACAGCTGATAAATCATACCAAGTGATGTTTTTTTTTTTTTTAAGCAGAATGTTTTCTGTGA
This sequence comes from Chanodichthys erythropterus, assembly GCF_024489055.1. Lineage (NCBI taxonomy): Eukaryota > Metazoa > Chordata > Actinopteri > Cypriniformes > Xenocyprididae > Chanodichthys > Chanodichthys erythropterus. The sequence goes on from NC_090235.1 coordinate 34,880,257, forward strand.
TGGTTAAGTTTAGGGGTAGGGTTAGGATTAGGGGATATACTGTTTGTACAGAATAAAAATCATTATGTCTATGGAAAGTCGCCATAAAACATGGAAACCCAACAAACCAATATCAAATTTTAACCCCAAAATACAAATTTGGAAATTATTTTTATTGTAAAAATGCATTTTTTATTTTTTTCTGTTAGGTTTAGGGTAAAGTATTATATAGCTTTATATACAACTGAAGTCTATGCAATGTCCCTATTTAGATAGTCGAGTAAATGTGTGTGTGTGTGAGTGTGTACAGAACTGTACAGAAACCTAAATCTGGTACGTTGTGAGAACATACAACTGTCCCTGCAATTCAAATGGCTAAACAAACATATTAAACAATGTCCTAAAGGAAATTAAAAAATGCAGGAATGTTTCAGTGATGGTTAGGTTTAAGAAAAATGATAGAAAATACCCTTAGCTTATAGTATAAAAAAACAGAAGTCAATAGAAAGTCTTCATAATGACAAAAATGCCAACATGTGTTTGTGTTTGTTTGTGAGGGTTGTATTGGGAAAGTGTGCTACTCACTGTGGAGGAGTATTTACATTAGTGTTTATGTATGGGCGTATATGTATATACATGTGTCTCATGAGTAACGCAGCTGTATTCTCTGAGCATTTGCATGCCTGAGTCAGCACGCTTGCTTGCATCATAAATTCCCTGCTCTGTCATTGGCCGGTGTTATGAATCAGAGCTTCACTGCGTGGGTGGTGCACAATACCTGTGGGCTTCAACACACTTGAATGTGTATGTGTGAGTGTGGATTTACCTCTGGGGGGTTTGTGTGCTAATACACTCTTCCAGACAGTGAGTGGGTGATGTATTTTATAGGGAAGGATGGAGCTGTACCTCAGAAGAGAAAGGGTGCAGTGAATGAGTCATACTGGCACTTTAGGACTCCCCCACAATTCCTCAGTTGTCCATTACGCTCCACAGCACTCACATGGATCGGATCCGTTAATATCCTGGGCTTATGATACCCTACTGTGTTACGTAATGACGTACTAATTGAAATTGTGTGATTCCGGGTATTCCTCTGGGAATCTATACAAATGAAAAACCTGGAGAAGCTCTTGAAGGTAAACATGACCTTCAGTGTCATGATCAAATCAAGATAATCCGTTTCACTCACAAATATGACATTACATAGATAAAATGTGTTGTGAATTGGTGTCGCCTTTAAATTGAATTACATTTTGCTATTTATTTTTTTTTAATTACATGGCATCTCATTACAGCTGTAATTAATTTCTGCAATTACATTACAATGCTGACCCTTCCCTTACACCTTAACTGACCGTTAAACCTAACCATACCATGAAACCCTATTAGCCGTATCAATAGCAGCAAAAGTGTTTTGCTATACAATGGAAACAACAAGCACAAACTTTTGAATGATATTATAGTTCTCAAAAACTGAGAATTAATTTTAAACAATAGACAAACAAATCAGTAAAAAGCTCAGGGCACCAGTGGTTTGCATAGCACCAGTTGCATTCATTAGGAAAAGGTAATTCAAAGCAATACATGGTGGGATTGCTTCTATAAACAGTTCACTTAAAGAGCAACAAGTTTCAAAACGAGGTACACTATGAGCAAAGCTTTATCTCTCTGTTCACAGATATGAAGGAACACTGAAAGCATCATGAATCTATCTGTAGATTCACTGTGACAGTACGACACCACTTGTGTTTTGCTTAGTCTCTGTTTGACGTAATAAGAGAGGCAGAAGAGACTTCAACACTACAATCACATCACCACACTGACCTTGCAGAATGAAATATTTTTAGTCAGCAATTTGTTCTTTCTCTCTCTGCCTTCCCATTTTCTTAAATATTCCACACATTTTCCTCTCATGCAAGACATACAGTAGAGCAGCTTTTTAAAACTGAGTAATTAAACTTAAGAAATATGGATTTTGTCATCATTTACACACCCAGTAGTTCTCAAACAGCGAGTGGGTGATGAATAATGTAGTTTTCCTAGTATTCTAGTATATACTTATTCCAAAAAATAATTTTGGTATTTTTTAAATGAACTTTAAAGAGGTGGTTATGATTTCACTTTTTTAACTTTAGTTAGTGTGTAATGTTGCGGTTTGAGCATGAACAACAAGTTACGATGTTCAAAGCTCAATGCAAGGGGAGATATTTTCTTTAACAGAAATTGGTTTTTAAGGACTACAACAAATGGCTGGTAGCGACTACAACGAGCTTCTTTCCAGGTTGGTGACATCACTAACCCTAAAATTTACATAAACCCCGCCCCCGAGAACACACAACAAAGGGGGTGAGGCCATGTAGAGCTGCTTTAAAGAAGGGGAAGAGTTGTTGTAGTAGAGTGTTGTTGCTATGGCATCATTTTACACTGGACTGCTTCACAAACAAGGATTAATTCAGCACTGGAATTGCACAAAAGAATAACATGAAGGCACATGCTAGTCGATGAGTTTAATCAACTCCACAGCAACTACATAAATTTATCCACTAACCATTCAGAAACATCCAGTTGCATTCTAAAAGTTGTAACTTCTTCCAGAGTCTCTCCATTTTGGCTGCGTAAGATTCTCCAGCTTTGTTGTTGTTGAGCAACTGAAGCACGAGCTGTTAAAGCTCCGCCCTCTTCTGGAAAGTGAGCCGGGAGCAGCAGCTCATTTGCATTTGAAGGGACACACACAAAAATGGCGTGTTTTTACTCACACCCAAATAGTGGTAAATTATCAAGCTATAATAAATGATCTGTGGGGTATTTTGAGCTGAAACTTCACAGACAAATTCTGAGAACACCAGAGACTTATATTACATCTTGTGAAAAGGGGTATTATGGGTCCCCTTTAAATATTACAAGCATGCTTAAGTTTGTTCCCCATGTTTGTTCCCCATGTTTTTTACAGAAATAAGCTTCCATAGTAAAGAGACATGGTGGTTCATAGACCAGTCGATTAATGAAGGTTGTTCAAACAGTTCATTAAAATAAGAGGTTCTCAACTCTGGCCCTCAAGATCCACTCAGGTACTAATTTTGGACAGACTTCTGAGGCAGTGTAACGGTTTAATGATCTACAGCAAAACAGAGAGAGCTTTGGTGATAACTAAGTGAATATTAATTACTACAATAGTAATTTCTCACTAGAAATTACATCAAAAGTGAAAAATGTTGCTTGAAAACACACATTTAAAAAACAAACTGACCACCAACTGCAACTTTCAGACGCCATCTTTAGTTTTTAGCTTAACCGTCTCAGAATGTAATGCACAGGATTGTGGGATATCAAAGGCAGTGAAGGATATATCTATGCTGCCTTTAAAACAATCAGATGATGGAGACAAGAAGTAAGGCTAACATTGGATTCCTACCTTGGAATGCATCCTCCGAAGGCAACATTTTTAAGCTTTTGGACACAGCCCAATAATCCTGTAGACGTTGATTAGCTTGTTGAGGTGAGTTTGGTGAGCAGAGAACTAAACTCTGCAGGAAAGTGGATCTCAAGGGCCAGACTTGAGAATCCCTGATTTAATTTTTTTTTTTTTTTCAAGGCTCACTTTTTTCAGTATAAGTTTGTTCATAACTATGTTGTATAAAATTAGGGTGTATTCTATTTTTAAGCTGAAATGAACTGCTTGAATGAATTTAATGCTGTCACTGTAACTGGTTATTGCTATTCTTTGTATCAAAGTAAATTAAAAAGTAGAAAGTATATCACTATATGCATGTAGTGCCATGTTGATGAGGAAAATGAAGGAGGTGAGGAAATGGATTAAGGAAGTTCAACATTCTTATTTCTAAATATAATATGAAGTAATTTTTTGCTTATTAGTATGGTTGAATTAGGTCATGCAATGCGTTACCCCCAACACTGTTCACATTTCTGGAGTTCTCTGAAGTGGACATTGTCATAAATGAGTATCTATATATATTGCATTCCCATTTGTACCAATAGAATAGAAAAAAAAAATCACTATAGCATTTATAGGACCAAAAGAGTTGAAAAAATGTTCAGAGATTATGTTGGTCAGAAGGGAGAATGATGACTAAGTTACTAAATATAATAGTTTTCACCTTCACAGCCTCTTCCTGGCTAAGTGGGTGATCCTTGGCCAATTGCAGTGGCGATATCCGGCCCAGACCGTATGTCGTCAGGCATAGTCTGGCCTCGTGAGACTAGTACACCCCTGGTAGTTTTTGCTAATATTTTTTGTTACCTTTCCCTTTAACTATACACTATATGCACACAGGAGCAGTCTAGGACAGTACATTGCAGTGTTCTAATTTTAAATGCGTTCATTGTGAAATATTATTCCCCTTGGATGATCTCATCCATCAATGACTTTTGTCTCCTACTCAAGGCTATAAAGGTGTGAATAATGACTCTGCCCACATCAGCCAATGACACACGCCTCTACTCTCCAAAACATCAGCCACTTCCTCCTGTCTGACTAACAAAGTATTTTAGTTTAAGGGAAGTGTTTGAATAATACTCGTTGTGCAAAAGCAAAAATTATACTGAGTGAGTCAGTGGTTGTATTTATCTGGAAACTCTGTAACATTCATGTGTCAAGTTGTTTTGAGACTACTTAGATTGGCTGAACTCATGCAGGCACGCACGCATTGAATTCACCTCTCGTAACACATACCTGCTCAATGTTTCAGGCAAACAACAATCCAGTTTATACCAGTTTTACATGTCAAGACAGCAAATGCTATGGTCTGAAATAGTCCTGCAACAACAACAAAGCATTCAAGCATTAACAATGTACCCACTTATCTCCTTGCAAAAAAGTTGCTGTTTTGACAACTAAAATCGTATCTTTAATATTTAATGGAATAGTTGACCATTACCTTCATGTCAGAGGATAAAGGTTTCTTTGTTGTTACAGTCAGAATGTTATTTGCACCTCTGAATATTGAAATTTGGCACATTGTAGTAGTTAAAAAAATAAAATAAAAAAAAAAACTGTGAGAACGGTAACTCACCATTTAGGTTAACTTGGCACGGAGTGTCGTGATAGACATATTAGATTTTTCATGAAAGCAGATGAGTCTGTTCAGCCATATTGTTTAAAGAGAAAAAAAAATCTGAAGAAAAAAAATGTCATAATATACTCATGTGAGTATGATTTTCTTTCCTTTGCAAAATTATTTTCTTCTTACAAAAGAAGATATTTTAAGAATGTTTTATTATGAAAGTAAATGGGATCCAAAACTTTTATGCTTCACAAAGGACATAAATATAGTGTGAAATGAATCCATATTGCTATATTCCAAATCATTGTTATATTCCAAGTCTTCTAAACTTGTGGCTCCCAACCCTGGTCCTACCCAACAGTACACAATTTGGATGTCTCTCTAAGTCCTGTGACACATAAGATGATTTTCAAATCTTAACCGATTTTAAAACTGTGGGAGACCACAGACATAAGGGCAGTTTCAACCAATTTTTAGCATGATAATCCTCCGAATGCACACACTAGAAGATTCGTCCAGACCGAGAGACCACACACCTGTTGATTGTAACAACATTTTCACAGTGAGAGGAGATCTCACGGAGATTTGCAAGATCAAACATGACTTGACATTAAAAACAAATGGTTCTCCTGGCGTGAGTTTTGTTTTATGGGAAGAAAAATGAAAAAAGAAAAGAAAAGTGAAGTCTCAATATTATACTTTTGTGGCATGTTTGTGGCTGCCAAGTTTCAGCTATAAAAGCACACAGCATCCAGTGGGTAAAGCTTGCTCGCTCTCATTGGCTATCATGGGTATCATGTCAGAGGCAGCCCGATCAAGAGTTGTAAATATCAAATATGTTTGATATTTACAATTTGGGATTGTGTGGGCTCCAACGCAATCGGAGCAGTAAAATAATCATCACTGGGGGTTGCAAATTGGGCTTAAAATCAGGCTTAAAATCTTCAAGTGTATGTCCAGCTTAATTTGAAACAATGGGCAAATTCCAAATAGCATTTTTGTACCCTTGAAGGGCACTTGGGAAGGGGACGCCATTTGTAGTGGTGTTCCAAACAAAAGTGAACAACTAGATCCCTTCACGAAGGGCCCTTCCATAAGGTCGTTAGCAAAGGGTACATGCGAAGGGTACATCACTTATAGGAAGTAATTTTATAATTTATAGTAATGTGACCCACCAAATACTCATTATTAATTTTACAGCTAGATGGTGGGAGAGTTTGAGTTAACTTACAAACAGAGCAATTCAAGTTGTTGTTTTTTTTTGTTTGTTTTGTTTTTTGTGATATATTTCACACATTTTTGTCATGTTATGTTTAAATAAATTTCATAGATAAGAAATGTGTTAGGTAAAGCAGGGTCCAAACAAGAAGAGATGACAAGTTTTAAAGTTGAGAGCAGAGAATGAGGTCTTTCATTGCTCCCTTTGCCAAGTGCATTCCAAATGACTACATAATGGCATGCAAGTGCCCTGCTCACTCCAAAGCCCCCACTTCAAGGGCTCTGCCCTTCAAAGGGAGTAGGGCATAGTGATACTCACTTCCGCTTGGAATTTGCCCTATCATTTCAGGTCTTAATGTCTCTACTAACGAGCTGATGAGTTGAATCAGCTGTGTTTGTTTAGGGAAACAAAATGTGCAGAGTTGGGGGTACTCCAGGGACAGGTTTGGGAACCACTGTTCTAAAGTGATACCATTACTTTGTATGATAAATAGATTGATATTTATGCAGTCTTAAATCAGACCAAAAATATTATTCAAAGAACTCATATAAAGACTACATCAAATACGGCTACACAAACCATTTAGTGACATGTGATCCTTTAACGTGAAAGCCGGCAAAATCGTACTACCACCTCCTCATGATGCCTGAATGGTAGCAAGGTTCTTAAGGCAGGAACACACCAAGATGACGCAGACGAACTAGTGGTGAAGAAAGCAGACTGCAGGGTTGGCTCACATCAGCAGCGTCTGGGTCCTAAGTTGCCCTGACACACCAAACTGACACTCGACAGCTGACGGCCAAGTAGCACGTCCATTCTGTGCCTGTGTAAGATGAAATGCCTTTCTGTACCTGCAGGTGGCAGTAGCTGAATAGCCAATCAGGGGTGAGTTTCCCGAAAGCATCGTTGGTGAACCATGGACGCAAGTCCCACTGAACTCTATTGGTAACGACGGAACTTGCGACCATAGTTCGCTTTGGGAAACGCACCCCAGAATGATCAGATCGCCAGATGGACCGATGAGCTCCAACGGCGATTTAACATGTCGAATCGGCCGGAAAAAAGCAGACGAGGACCAACTTCAGCCGACGATGTGGAACACACTGAGAAAACTTAGTCGGCTGACAAACAAAAACTGCCCGACGGCTGACCGTCGGCTTGGTGTGATCCTCCCTTTACGGTTTTTTCACACTTGGTCCTTTTCAGGGGTCTAAGTGTGGTTTGTGAGATTTTTGGCCCATATGTGATCACTACCAAAGATCTCAGGCCCCTTTAAAATTGAACCCAACCAAGGCCATCTCCACAGATGGTCTGAGTATGGTTCGCTTTCAGCTCACTCGATTTTTCCGTTTGCAAATTCCAATGTAGTTTGGTCATCAGATGCCTTCGTACAAATCTGCTGTCCATCATGGCTGCTTCTGGCAGATCTCTACAAATTCTTTGTTCACAGCATTCACAGTCGCCATTCTCTCAATCGTTTACTGTCAAACTTAACTGTTTACACATTTGACATACTTTCAGCTTACAGAGCACACATCAGTGGGGATTCATATTAGCTTATAAACATCTGTAGTCACATAAAAGGTGTGTAACTAACCTGGAAATATTACAAATATTATAGAGAAATCAGTGACGCAGGTCAACAGTTGCTCATTCTCCATTCACTCAGATTATGAGCTCATCTTGCTCTGTGCATTGCTTAATGTCCCAGTGTGACGCTGCTCGTGGTTACTGCCACCCTTACCACCCGCCATGATGCGTCAGCCAGAGCCTGAGACTAAGAGGACAGAGGCAACCCTCACCCCGGATGTGGAACTTCATCAAACGTCTGACCAGGGGTGTGCGCCCACGACATCAGCGGATGATGGAGAAATGACTACTGAGAGTGAGGACTGGCTGATCGACTTCAGTGAGGAAATAACTCCCACCCTATCCCACCTGTTATCATCATCATCATCATCATCATCATCATTATCATTATCATTATCTAAGGACTGTAGCATTGACCAAATGGACTATGATTTCCTCCTTGCAGTGATCTGCATGAACTCTGTCATCCTTACTGTTGCTCTGTTGACACTGATTTCAATGCGAAGCTCAGTCAGTCCTCCAGCTCCACCGCTGCCGGATGTCTACAGCCCTGTGACATCTCCGGGGAGTCCCTGTGTTGTTGGACGTTCCCCTTGGTCAGTCGTCACACCACTTCCGCAATGGACTTGCAGGCCATCTGTTGCACTTAGTCCCTCCACCCTATACGGCTGCAGCGGGTTCCTCCTTCCCCTTGGCGTCACCTCTGTCCTCTGTCACACCGGCTCCGCCTCAGCCCTCGGGTACTCTGGCTCCGCCTACGTCGATCGTCGCTGTGATTTCGCAGAGGTCTCCTGAGCCAGTGATATCGCGGGAGTTCTTCTCCTCTCTGTCTGCGCCCTTGGATTCATCTGCCGAGTCTCCGTCGGTCATCCCCCAGATGCCGTCAGTCACCTCTTCACCATCTCGGCTCCTCCCCTCTTCGACTCTGACGTGGGCTGTCGATACTAGGAAGCTCTGGGTCTGCGCCACCATCCTTCACCAACCCGTCACCAACCCTCCAGCCTCTCACCATCACATTGCCATCACCTTGTCCACCTCCTGAAACTCTCCAACCACCCCTCTGTTCTGATACGGCACAAGGACGAGCCTTGCCAGAGGGGGGTGTACTGTCATCATTATGTTCTGTTCATGGACTTTCTGTTTGTCACTCCTGTCTCGTGTTCCCTGTTCAACATTGCCGCCACTCATCAGTCACCATGGACACTAACGATCTTCACAGCTGTCTGTCATTTACCTTTGTTTATTTAAGTTCCAGTTACGTGTGTTTGCTGTCGCCTGTCTGCCTTTCTTGGATTTATATTAAACTTTGCTGTATTGAACTTGAATCTTCTGCTTTCGTCTGAATCCCTGCAAGTACGTGACACATTTACAATGTAATTGAATGGGATCAAATTTTTAAGACCATAGGGTCAAGCCATCAAACACTGAACTGGACTAGATCCAAAAAGTAACAGAATGAACACAGAGAGGTCTGAGACCACATTCTTAAGTGGACCAAAAAAGGATCTGAGTCCTGTTTCAGGGACAGGGACAGTGTGAACGTAAAGAGAACTGGGTCCTTTTTCACTTGGTTCACCTCTTAGTCCACTTAAAGGGGTCAGAGTTTGGTTCTTTTAAAGAGGACCAAAATGTGAAAACACCCTAATGGTGTGGTGTTAATGGACCTTTACCACCAGTAGAATTCCCTGACATCAGGCTGTGTGACACGTTAGTTTTTTGTTCATTGTCCTAGGCCGTTCCTGACATGTACCATCTTTTACAACTATACTGAATACTCAGAGTTTAGACCCCAAACCAATTGCACCATCAACCTGTAATTTTAAAGCAGACCTCCCAATTTAAATAACTCAAATTCTCAATCACATTGGATAGCACTGTCTGGGCAAAAATCAAAAGGGGCATGGCTCAAATTGAGACAGGTCACTTGACTCCTCTGCAATAAAAACATGTCTGATATGGGGCAGAGTGCTGGCCCACCCCAAAGAAGTACAAGCCTCAATGCCATGGAGATGAGGATTCTCTGGTGGACACTCGTCCTGCCCGTCTTGACCATGTAATGAATGAGGATGTCAGACAAAGACTTGGAGTTGCTTCGATTGTTGAGAAGATGAGTGAACACCTCTGATAGTATGGACATGTTATGCACAGTAATTAGAACTCTGTTGTGACAGAGAAAACTGGGCCCCTGAACTGCCCAAACTTGGCTATGGAATGTCACTGTCCTGCAGAGTTTAGCTCCAACTCACCACAACACACCTGCCTGGAAGAATCGTGTATGCCTAAAAACCTTGATTAGCTGGTTCAGGTGGGTTTAATTTGGGTTGGAGCTAAACTCTGCAGGACAGTGGCCCTCCAGGAGCAGGATTGGACACCTCTCTTCTAGTCAGTTAATTTGTTCAGTTCTCCTCCATTCTCTCCCTGTTTGTTTCTATGGTTACTAATTGATTATGTTCATCAGTTCACTTGTGTCTAGTTAGTTTCTCCCTTTGTCTGCTGTGTATAAGCCCTAAGTTTCAGTAAGTTCCTTGTCTTGCTTTGGTAATGTCTGCATGTAACATGGTTGTGTTTCTCCTCTGTATTATCCTGATTATTTTGTTTATTATTCAATTAAAAGCCTATTTTGTTTATCTTCTTCAGTGTGCATTTCTCTACAGCCACCACCCCAGGATATGTCGTCATCTTGAAATTATAAGGTTCTCTCTGAATTTTTTGTCAAAATTTAGTTATTCACAAATTCTTATTCTGTGACAACTTATTTACATTTTGTGATGTTGTGTACATTTTGGGACTTTTTTTTTTTTTAGAAAACAAAAAGGTTCTACCTACAAAGGAATATGGAATGCAAAAACTTTGAAGGTCAATATCGCAAAACTGCACTTTAAATAAATGACACAGTTGTTTCACTTTTTTTTAAGTGTATTTTTATTAACATTTATTTGTAATGTGCCATTACTTTCATGATATCCCCTTCAATTCATATCATTTGTGTATACCTTGCAGGTAAAGCTGCTTCAAACATCATGTGTTCACCCAGACCCTGAGCACGAGTCAAGTGTTATGTTTAGTAGTGAACACTTTAACCTTGTTCACAAGGATTCAGTCCAGTCTCATGGGAATCAGAGAGACCTGAACAGATGGGGGAGGGCTGCCTTCGTCAGAGAGAGTCCTCTGGGAGGCAGATTGCTGAAGCCTGACAACGGTGGGGGAGGGATGTTGTTTATATGTGTGTGTGTGTGTGTGTGTGTGTGTGTGTGTGTGTGTGTGTGTGTGTGTGTGTGTAAGGAGACTGAGAGAAAGAGTGGAAGGCTGCTGACGCAATGAGACTCATTGTGGGGTGTGTGTGACGTCCAGACAGCCATGTAAATCATGAGTGCAGTGAAGAGGCTGGCTCCAGCCTAACTGCCCAGTCAAGCGTGGCCTTTCACAGGCAGAGCTCTGAAGCACAGGAATACCTTCTCCACTACGGATAAACAGATAATAGATTGAATTCAGAAGTATAGACACAGAACACCACTCTACAACACAGAAAGCTGAACATTTTCATCATCATTTAGCTACACTAAAATGTATCATTTATCAATTTATCATTTATCAATTCTACAAACCAACATTTGATTTCAAAATGCCAGTGACAGCTAAATCTGCAACCATTTTTGTGTACTGTTATTTTTATTTTTTTATTTTTATTAATTTTTTTTTTTAAACTGCTAAACAATGAAAATCAAAACAAATCAGTGTTTAAAACTACAGTCAGACATTCCTAGTATTTTGTTAACAGGGTTGCAAAAATTGTAAACCTCATATTAAAGAAAATAAACCAGGTTATATATAATATTTAGTTTGACCTTTTGAGGTGGATGGACAACACTTTCTGCACAGACCGATTGGTGTATGATATTAAAAAACCGAGAGATCAGACGGCTCCGTATCCTTTCCGAATTGCTCTCGGGCAATTTTGCTATCATACATCGATCGATCTGCGCAGCACCGCTTCAAGTTGAATAGACATTTTAGTGCCTTATATTAAACATACATTTGCCATTTCTCTAAAAACAAGTCTTACTAACTGGTTTTTACTCTGTTAATTTATTTACTTTTAAAAAATAGTGTTTAAAGTCCCACTGTAGTCAATAATTTTATCCCTTAAAACTCTTCTTTGATCACCAAATTACATATTTAAACATTTTTCCTTGTGAAAATAGTTTCTTCATGCCTTAAAATAGCTTGAATGTTAAATGTACACTTTTGATTCATTCAGTATACCCGGATCCATGAATAGGCAAATTGGTCTCCACCTCCACTCAATCACACAAACTCAGAATACCTGATCCACTCTGTCAACTTTACTGTAATAAATGCTGCACTATAGCAAGTGGAAATACTGGGTTAGTTCAGCCATATATTTTTGAACCAGAAACTGATTCAGAAGAAGTGGAAGAGTGAATTATACAGGGTCGTCATCTGCAAGTTGATCTACAATGCATTAGAATGGTAATGCGTTTTATGTATTGCTTTCTACAACGTTGGACACATGATTGACTATGTTATCAAACAACTAATAATGTGTTGCTAACGTTACACAAACTATGTTCCCGTTCACCATCTCAGAGTCAGACAGCTGCCTTCTAAAAATCAGTATCCTTAGAACGTCAGTGGAGAAAGGCATATACTGTAGTTCATCATAACATCATAATATACATATTTCACCCGCTATATTGCTAAATGTACCAGATTTTTCATATCTACAGAAAACTATACCGGGATAACCTGGCTTCTCTTGAGACCACCCACCCCCACCTCGCAGCATAGTTAATGATATGCTAAAGCCCATCTGCACATTGACAGGATTGGTTAAACCATATTTGTAACGTAGAGAACCAGGGTGATTTCAAACTGTGTTTTTGAGACCGTCTTCAGTTCACTGCCGTTTTAAGAAGAAAATACCCAGCAATGGTGTCAGTGGAGAAAGGCATATACTGTAGTTCATCATAACCTCAAAATATACATTTTTCACCCATTATATTGCTAAATGGTTTGTCTTAAAGCACATTTAAAAAGCCAGACAGACATATAAACAATGTTAGAAACTTGATTTTCACCACAAGGAGTGTTTAAGAAAAATTATTTTTTGTAGTGTGACAGCAGATAAGACACTGCTACAATTCCGTCATCACCCCAACAGCTGCTCAACTGCTGCCTGTTTTTCAGTCGGGTGGAATAATGTTGCCTTGGAAACAGTTAACATGGCAATTAATATTTTGTCAAGCTGCCACTGTGCTGATTCTTCCAAGACAGTTTGGGTAACCGACTAAGGACTGTTTCACATTGCATTTATTTTAGTACCCATACAGGTTACAGTATTCAAAGAAGCCACTTGAGCAGTGTGGCGCTACAGTGTAGCTTCAACTATTTTTGTTAAACTCAACAGAAAATATGAAGATGTAAATCTTTTCCCACCATCCAAATAAAAGAACCAATCACCAATTTCCAAAGTCATTGGTTTGTATGCTTGACAGTTCTTGATTTTTGATGATAACATCAATGCAGCTGCTGTTAGAAACTCCAGATACTATAGAAACAGCCTTTGCTGTCGAGAACAGTAAGCACAGTCTTTGCTCTGTCTGCACATGCACATTCTCTGGACCAACCTGAAATATACAATTCCCTTTAAAGGGAACTCAACGCTGCGTCAGAATGCTGACTCTATGGGAACACTCCTGCATGATTGCATCTGAAGCATGTGTGGAATCACTCCAATCTCACTGGTGTAACCTCACCACGTGATGCATGGTGGCATACAGCGGAAGCTTAAAGGATACCCGGACCAAACAATGTCAGCTTCTCTGCCTTCAGTAACCACTATTTGTTACTCTGCCTATTTGGTGTTGTCTGGTCTAGTCTGCTTGGGATCGGAGCATGCACAGTCTCTTAAAGGGGACTATGTTTATTATGAACAACTTCCACTCAGGATGCTCTGCTCCAGCCTGGAAGAGGGTGGCCAGGCTTGTGTCCCTCATGGTTCAGGTCCCGCATCTGCTTAGGCAACGCAGCAGCTCAGGTCATAATGGTCGCAAATGGAGCTGGCAAAGGAGCTTGAGATAGGTCTGTCCCTTTCTCAGCTTTTACCTGCTGGTTCCAGTGCTTTCACTCAGGAACAAGAAGCACAGTCTGTAGTTTATTCTGCCCCAAGAGGTTCTGGAATAAGCTGTTGTCTGCCCATGTCTTTAGCTCTATGGTCTCCAACTGCTCTTCAATCATGGGGCTAAATGTGCATGGGTATGGGGTGATGGCCAGGGTTGAAGAGTCTGCATCGTCTCTTAACCGTCTGGGGTCTGAGGTGTTTTCTGGGCCTTGAAGATGTACATGCTCAGACATTTGTGCTTATTTCAGTTACATTTTCATGGCTAAAGTGGGACTGTACTGTACTGTATACTGTATTCAGCATAAACTGTATATTATAAATATTTGAGCAGCATGTATGTACAAGTTTGTAGTTTTGAGAAAACTGTTTATATGTGGTTACAGAAAAATTCAATTTCTTAAGTCACTGAAATAAGGCCAGTAAAACAAGACTTTTTAGAACTGGAGCTTGTAGCCTTGAGTTTTTACTACAAAATTATGTGAAAATCATCCTGATCACTCATTCATACAAAACAATACATTTATTTCATTTTTAAGACACTTTTTTGTGTGTTAGAATGGCCGTATGTGAGGGAGTGTCAATGGTCATGAATATTGATATCATTCACACCTGCTAAGAGTCCCTCCAACAATGGGCCTATCAATGTGAATGTGAGGAACCAAAGAAAGAAAGTGAGGAGATTAAAATGATGTTTTTTCTTTGTTTGTAGTTTATTTGCAACAAAACATAATCAATACATAATGAAGGTCAAAGGAACATTATTGAGCACACTGATCAAAACATAGACACTTGAAATGTCAACACACCTTTGTGCCATTCTTGGAAACAGTTCCTGTTTGACTGTAGATACAAGTAAACCATGCCTGGCAATTCCAAGGTGTTTGCATGTGTGAGCATGCTGCTATCAGGAGCAGCTATATTATTCCATTAGAAATCACTAATACTAATGTTGCCCACTCATAACAAAAACATGATTTTTGTAGTCATGGAGTCACACATGATTTGTATGTATTATCATATATACAGTACAAAAATGACATTTTATATTTTAGAAATTATTATTGTTTATCACTTTATACAACATTTAATTTTGAGCTGATATTCGCAAAACATCATTTCACAGTAAACCTTAGTCTAAACATTCTTCAACTGTAACAATCACCAAATTACAGTGTAAACACTTGTTACTTTTAAATTGTATTATGTTTTAAATTATAGAGCAAAAAAAAAAAAAAAAAAAAACATCATCGCATTCTAGGACATTAGATGCAATGAAAGGTTGCTTATATTTTACATTTCAAGCTGGCAATATAGTTTAGGAAAAAACAAGTAAAATGTGTACAAGTCTATGTAAAAATAACACGGTAATGTAAGAATTAATCACTTACTCATCAGAAATGATATCCGCGGCTGGATCAAGTCACGCAATGCATCACAATCTTCTTCTTCTTCTTCTACTTCTGAGGTAAATTCAAGAATTATTCCTCAGCATGTCTTCTTCCAAAAACTATGAAAAGTAGAGCAATGTGATGAAGCTTGATGATTTGGTTATCGAGGTGATGGAGGCGTTTACATACTTGCGTGAATTACATGGATAATTACTGTATGAATAGCCTGAGCTGTGTGTGGGTGGGACTGGCTCATTTTGTGACATGTTTAAGAAAGTTCACAGAGACTGAGACAGCAGAAAAATGCACCTTGTCTTTTCTAGCACTGAGGTTCTTTCTCCCAGACGAGAGGTTATCATGTTCTTGTCCATTCAAACAACACATCGGTAGTCTAATACATGAATCATCAGGAAGGTCTGTATATGTCTCTCCTAGACGGCTGTACCTGGAAGATTCCTGTCAGGAGAGACCTCCTGTCACAGTCCAGGGGCATAATTTATCACCCCTGGCCGGAGATATGGAGGCTGTGGGTTTGGCCCCTGAGGAGGATCAACTCCTGGACTCTGGTCTCTCAACAGAGATTATTGAGACCATTTTAAACTCTAGTGCTCTGTCCATGAGGAAACTCTATGCCTTAAAGGGGAGACTCTTATCTTTATGGTGCAGAGAACGACAGTTAGACCCAGTTAACTGCCCAGTTGGTTCAGTGCTAGAGTTCCTTCAGGATTGTTGGGTTAACTCCCTCAACGCTAAAGGTTTTTAAGGCGGACGTTGCTACTTACAATGCACCTTTAGGCGGTGGGTCTTTGGGGAGACACCCTCTGGTATCTTGTTTCCTACTTGGTGCATTGAGGCCAAGGCCTGCTGTTCATGTGAGAGTTCCGGCCTGGGATCTGGCCATGTTTAGGAAGGGTTGTCCTTGACACCCTTCAAGATTATTGAATCAGCTTCATTGAAGTTCCTGACTTGCAAAATAGCTTTCTTGCATGCTATTACCTCCCTTAAAAAGGTAGGAGATCTGCAGGCCCTGTCTGTTGCCTTCTCCTGAAATTGCTCCAGGTAGTGTCAAAGCAATTCTTCACTCTTGACCAGGTTATGTGTCTAAACTTACTAATAACATAGAATGCTCAGTTGTTCAGCAGGCCTTTTGTCCTCCCCCATTTCAGTCGGTGGACCAATAGAAGCTTGAGTGTTATGTCCACCATTCTGCCCAGTGGCATAAGACTGATCAATTGTTGGTTTGCTTTGGTTCACCCACATGGGGTTCCTCAGGAGTTTCCCTCCAAGAAGTATATGATGTAGCGGACTGAGGCTGTCTGTACACATTTATCAGATCTTACAGCCTGGATTTCGATTCCATGCCAGCATCTCAAGTGTTTATGTTCTAAGCTGTGCTAGCCATGATTCGCACTTGATTCAGGACAGGCATTTGTCAGTATGCCATAGTGAGAATTAACGTTCCCATAGCTTCAACATTCTGACTCAGCATTGAGTTCCCTCAAAAAGGAACATCTCGGTTCCAACTGTAACCCTGGTTCCCTGAAAAGGGAATGACACAATACATCTAAAATACATCGCAACACATTGTGATAATCTCGCCATCATGTTGAGGAAGGCAATTGCTAGTAAAACTGTTGTTTTACCATTTATAAAAATTAGACTTAAAATAATAACATAATATTAATCCAATTACTTTATGCTCCACTTGGAAGAACCTGTAACATGTTTTAATATGCTGGTAGAAAATCACCATCTACTGTCGGAAATGGGAAATGTATCCCGTCTGACCAGAAACAGGGATAAAAAGAAAAAGCAGAGACAGGGGAATCCCCCCATCCCACCATGGCAAATCACATCCTGATGGTGGTAATGTTGAAGTCATGTGACTTTTGACATTCACTTTGCTTATTTTCTGCAATAATCCAAAATCTTTTTGTTGAGGGAACCAGAGTGATGCTTACTTCAGACTTCAACTACAGGAGCTGTACTTATTGAAAGATGGCCGCATAGTAAACTGACTTGAAAATGACTTTAAGTTAAAATATAATGAATATGTAATACAGTGCATATATTTACCAAAATGTTCCTCTCTAAAGTATTTGTTTTCTAGCTGACTAATGAGCTATGGTCATTGGATGGCTTTCCTGCTGTTAATCTAATATTGCATCACATTTATTATACATATTATTTAGAGATGATCAGTTTACTCACGCTTTGTGCTGCCACGTTGAACAGAGGTGACTATTTATTGTTCCAATTTTGTTTTGTTCAGAATTTGATAGCTCAGATTTTGTTTCATATCAAAAAAGCACAAAGCACAAAGCACAAAGCTTTTACTGGATGCCTCAAAGCTAATTGCAGTTATTGGATGTTAGGCACTCTACAAATAAGCCTAATTTTTAGTGAAGTTTTGTAAAAACATCAGCTGAAAACAGCACAGACTAAAAGATCATAGCCATAGACACAGCTGACATGTTTATCTGTTGTAGCTTATTCATATTGTGTGCATTAAATAGACATTGACAGTCATAATGTTGCTTTGGAGAAGTGTTAATTAAACATAACCATTTCAGTCTATGATTTCGAATGTCCAAAACTGAACACTTATTTTCATTATAATTGAGAAATAAATCTTAATGGCAAACTCCTGATAACCATTTTATAATTATGGCAGATAATAAAAGAAATAATGTAATGTAGTAACTGCGTAGAGCTGCAGCTCTTTTTTTGTGCAGCAGAAATGCTGTCAGTGTAAAAGTACAATGTGAGCCTGCTGTTGCAGTCATGCTTTGGTGCCACTTACTCTCTGTTTAAGTGTGTAGCGTGAAACAGGCCAAACACAGTGTCATACTGTTTTTTTTTTGTTTTGTTTGTTTTTTTTTAGCTACATAAACTGAGCGATGACTGAATAAATGCTTGAGGTGTTATTGGTATAGACCATGGACTGCAGTCACCTCTCTACATACATATGACAGTATGACACAGACTGAATGACTCAACCGAGAGAGAAAAGGAAAGCTGTCTAAGAGACAGGGTGGAGACATGAAGAGCAGTCAGTGCCAGCACAGGACAGAGACTGTCTTAATTTTGACTTGATTTGTGTGTTGTGGGGTAGCATATTGTAACACTGAGAGATTACAGCTGTTTGTACATGTCTGCATGTCGATGTGTATCAGCATCGGAGGTAATATGGCTTACGACGTTCTTTGAAAAGCTTGTATGACTAAGTTTAAAAGAATCTGATTTGCATTTCATGAACTTATTAGGGGTCCAAGCACTGAAGGTGCTGGAACCTTATTGTGTTTGTTGAATGGACATTTTATTGCCGTCAGAGACCGTAAATTGTAGAGACCCCAAAACTGGCAGAATGGTCCCAATAGTGCATTACTACTCTGGCACATAAACACGCACCTGTCCGATACTAAGTGGTGTCATAGCATTGCAAAGTTATTCAATGGACCGGCAACACCCATTTTTATGAATTGACCTATATCTGCTTAACAAAATGTCCAAGCTTGACAAAACTTGACACACAAAGACAACAGGACATTCTGAGGACACACACCAAGTTTCATAAAACTCTGCCAATAGGGGGCGCAACAACTAAAAAAACATTATAACTCTGCAACCGAATGATCCATAAAGTTGAAAATTGGTATGCATCTTTGGTGGATGTCCTGTCCTCTAATATGACTTGGATATATATAAAGAAAATATGGCAGCCAGCAGCCAATCAAATATCAGCAACCAATAACACCAAATCTGAATGGACTACCATTACAAAAATGTATATTTGTATATCTTGTGAGAATATTTGTCCCATGTCTGGTATGACCCAGTATGACTATTATGTCTGTATATATTGTGTACACAAAGTCCAAACTTCTCAAAAATTTGTGCATTGAGCAAACATGCTTAGTTTCATGAATTAACGATGCTCGGGAGGAAAACAGAAAATTCTAAACTATCTGCCATTTCAACTGATATTAATGTTACCCTCTATAAGAAGCCAACGGAAAAGGAATCTTTTAAAAGTAGGGTAGGCAATTTCAGAGAGGCTAGCAATAGCAAGCTAGCTTAGAAAGCATGAGATCCCACCCACCCTTCAGAGCACTCTCCAAAGCCACGCCTCCTCCAAAACATGAACGCACACAGCAGAGTCTGCAAAGCTTCATGAGAGACAGTGTTGCCATCACGTAATTGCGGATATGACATGGCTTGAACGCAGCATAAACTTGTTGTTTTGGATCAGGAGGAACTGCAAAGATGGCTGTTGTTTGTTTGTGGCACCCGATGACTGTCTGTCTACAACTCTGCATAGCCTTACAGAATGCACTGCTAACATGTGATGTATCCGCGTGCAGAGTGCACAGAGGTATTGAAATACATATGTTGACAGGCAGGTAGATTTCGGTCCAAAAAACAAAAACAAAAACAAAAAAAACACAGTCTGCTAAATGACTACTTATTAAATGTTTATATTAGGCAGGATAACAGTGACTAGAATCAATAATAATCGTAAGAACAGGTTATCAAATTGCTATAACTATTCATTTAAAACATATCTAAATTCACAGAGCTCAGGCTAAAAAACTTATGCTGTTATAGAAGAGTCTGGTTTGAGGGAGGTGCTAGACAGTGACATGTCATGGCTGTGACTGGAGACTGCGATTTGATTAACATGCAGTGTGGATTTGCAATCATTCAGTGGTATATAGCACTGATGAATATCCACTTTATACATAAGGATTTTGGTGTTTATAGTTACAAGATGTCCTGTTTGAACATGAAGGCAGGATAATGTAGAAAAGCATTGGCTAATATTGGTCTGGTAAATATTATAGTACATTATGTACTGTCCATATCCACTCTATGGTAACATGTTTTAGCCCATCCCTGTTTTATGGTTTTTATGTAAATTAAGTCTGGTGTGTTTGAGACAGAACAAAGCAACAGACTGTGAGCAATTGTCCATCAGATGAGACGCTCAGACCTGATCCCACTGAGTAAGACAGATTAGATCATCAGCTATGGGAACATCCACTCTCGGAGGCTTTTTACATTGAACGATGGCACTTTCTTCCCTACAGCTGCCATCCTTGCTGAAAAATCCTTCATAAACCAGCATGGATTCCATGTTGGTCCAGCTGGTATATGCTGGTTAGAGATGGTATACTGCTGGTCTAGCTGGTAGACCAGCAATTTTTGCTGTTCTCAAGCAAAAATTCGCTGGTGGAGCTGGTCACCAGTACTCCCGCTTCCAATTCTGTGACCAACAAGCCAGCAACCAGCTTATGCTGGATTTTTCAGCAGGGATGTTGGGTGCTTTAATATCTTAAGTTTTATTTAACAAAAAAGGCGCACGTTCAGGTAATCAACCAATCAGCGCAAGAGGAAGCCGGTATATAAAGCCGTCTCTCACCTCTATCCCGCGACAAGTTTCACAGCATCCCTCCACCACCATCTCACTCTTGTCTGGTTTCTATCCCAGTTAAGGAGGGGGAGTACTCTGGGTTCGGGCCAGATTCCGAGCTCGGAGCCCTCCCCTGGACAGCACACCAAATACGCATAAATTACTATGCAAATTACTTTATTTTGATTTTATGTAAGTGTAAACTCATGAACTAGGTGTTTTGTTGTTGTTGTTTTGTCTCATATACAGTCTCTGCTTTTGCTCTGTGCATGTTCCATACAGCATCTATATACACTCTCTTATCTAGGTAAGAGAGTATTTATGAAACTAAATGAAAACCCATTTTGAAATTGTCAGACACTGGTTTGATTTCACATTGAAATATATATTTTGTCATTTTTTTTATTTTTTAACCATTTTAACCATCACCTTTTCCCAGTTATTGTGTACAGTTTTGTACTGATATAAGTATTTGATGAAATAAACACATTCAATAAAAATCTCTGCTCAGAAACTGTGTGAATTTGTACCAGTAAAACGTGTGATTGTCACCATCAAAATTAAATTACACATACAATGACACTTTATGAAACTACTTCTTTAAATAAATATTTTATTTTCAATGAAAATAAATACATTTTCTTAAGATAGAATCAACAACATTTAAAAAAAGCATTTGTGGGAGCATGGCGACAGTACATGACAGCACACAGTTTGGAAGAGGACATACAATCTCACCTGCAGGGGACATTCTGCGGGGTGGTTTGTGATTTACGATACACAGACTGACAAGCTCAAGTAGCATTAGGTTGAAATTTTCACATATTCCCTCCCTTTAACAAAATAAAAAAATAACAAGATTGGATTGCTGGGAATGTGAAAAATCATTCAATCATCAAATAATAATCTACAAATCATTTCATTTTTCTGTTGCTAGATGTGGTTTGTCTATAATTATCCAAGATTCACAAATTACAGAATAAGCATACTGGGGAAGACATCCCAGTCTCTACAGATGCAATAAATACAGCTGACAAAATCAAAGTCTGAAACTGAATTTCCCATTTCGTATGTATCAAAGCCCTAAACAATCAGCCAAGATGGAGTTGTAAAACACAGAATATGATCAATCAGGTTCTGTCTTTTCTTGTTTGTGTTTTTTTTTTTTTTTTTTTATTTGATCGCAACTGTTCACATTTCCAAGCCGTACGTACAGCAATTACGGGGCGGGTAAAGCCGAGGGAGTTGAGCCCAGCTCTGGTGGAACAGATTAACCTACTACTACTGTATGCTGTGCTATTTCCATACCAACCCAACCCCCACGGAGTACTCAAGGCAAGAACTACCAACATAACGACACAGGAAGTTCTCAAACCCAGCAGGGCAGCCGTTCCCAACCTGAGCGATAGCAAGCAAATGAACATTTCCATTTTGTAATTATCAGGCCATCTGAGATGACTGACCATTCTGACCTCAATTAAGAAGAAGGTTGTAAGTGTAATTTAAATGTAATCAAGTTTAAACCTGCAGTGTTCAAGCAGCGAAGAAGGAAACAACATTTTGTGCTGTTTTATAAGGTTGGCTTTAACGCACATCAGGAAATCAGTGCTGTGGTTAGCAGTTATTTCGACAGTTGTTTTTTAGTTGAACAATTGACATTCAGGTTAATTTAGAAACAAGTGGAATCTTTAATTCTTTATGCAGAATGTGGCTTAATGAATATCGTGTTCCATGTTCTTCACTACAATAAGGAGCATATGAGCAAACACTACATTTGAGCTGGAATTTTGATGTCACTTTTTGAATCATATAAAGACAGCAGTTTCTTCCTCATTTCATGGAACAAGGTAGGAATGTCTACAGTGAATATTCATCAGTATCTGTGTAAAAAAAAAAAACTATAAGGCAGTTTTACAGTTCAGACTCATCAGCAGGGAGCACAGGCTCAGCATTTAGCAAGGGAGGCTACAAAACATTCCACCATTTTCCAGTTTATCTAACACAGAAATATTCCTGTAAGCATCAAGACATATCCTATATTCAAGACACTCATTTTGGGTCTAATTCAGTCATATTTAGAAAAAAAAAAAAAAAAGTTTACTGTAAGCAGTCATTTTTAAAATTGTGAATAGTTGTAGAAAAAAAAAAATTGATCAAAGGGACAGTGTAACACTGCGCACAAAGAATGTTTCATATCCAACCGCTACCACCTCACCACCCCCTTACTATTTCAAATATCACTAAGAGCTACTGGAAAATCGACCCGTTTTGAAGTACCAGCCTTCAATTCCCACATAACACTCATTCAAACATTTTTATCAGAAGTCTTGGGGTTAGTTTGAGAAAAGGCAAGTATCTATCACCACAGAGCATGTTTGATTTTTGGTAGGTGTCATACATAAATACATTTCTAAATGCTATTGATTCTAGTTGCCCCTGAGGAGGCAAAGCAGTTTCTGCAAAGTTCCAAGCAGACTTCTTTTTCCACCATGTGAAGTTACATTCAGCCGTGGGACTCTCAGTCACCATTAATCCAGGATGACCAATGGGACAAGGCCTGCTCACCAAAGCCACACTTGTGCCCAGTTCTTCAAAGACTGAAGACCATCCATAAGTCTTTTCCCTCATTGAAAGCAAACAGTGTGCACTACAACATGCATAGCACAGCTTCACAGATACAGAGAACCTGGTTGTTTTAGCCTTTCTCGTCTTGCCCCGGCTTTTTCTTGATGACAAAGTCTTTCTTTGATTTAAGGACCAGAAGCAGAATTTTAGCAGCTGACAGTGCTTGGTTGCTGCTTGCACACAAAGTCCGAGATGAAATCAAACTCGTTTTGTCCCAGGAAAAGCTCAGGCAGCTCTTGAACACGGTCTAGCCCGAGCTCCAACACCAAAGATGTCAGTACCTCCTCATCAATCAAGTCCATGTCCATGACGTTGAGGCCCAACGCTGGCCCGCCCATCCCCATCTGCATGCCTGCCAACTGAGCAGGACCCATTCTGTGCTGGACACTTCCCATGTGATGCCCATTCATGGGACCGTGAGGGTGCCCGTGGTACTGGGTATTGAGTTTCTGAAGATGCATGCTCGCCATAAGCTGCTGAGATGCTGTAAGGCCTCCTCCACCCATATACTGCTGTGGGTGTTGGTTCTGGGGGTGCATATGATGGTGCTGGGTTTGAGGGTGACCTTGCGGTTGCTGATTTGGACCTCCGTACATCATATTGGCTTGCTGCATTTGGTGAGGGTGTCCACCACTTATCTGGCCGTTGACCTGACCGTTCATGACGCCATTCATCACATTCCTCTGCCTCATGGCCGCTTCCATGGAGTTCTGGGGCCCCCTGCTGTAGTGCATGAGCTGCCCATTGGGAAGGGTCCGCAGACTGGGCTGGTGTCCGTGCACTGAAGGGCCGTTCATTCCCATGCGATACCCATGCAGGCCTCCACCAGCAGAGCCATGGGTCATTGGCATCATCATGTGTTCAGCCATGCCTTTTCAACTGCAGAGATATGAGAAGAATAACAAATATTCAAGCAAGTTCTCTTTATCAGCTGATAAACACTTTCAGTTTCTTGAAAACCATCAGTAGAAAACATCTGTGGCACAAACCAATATTATTTGGCTAAACAATTTCGGTTTTGAAGACCAGTCTCACATGCTTGACAATGAATTTCAACTGACTTTCACTGATTATAGTCGGTCCACTGCACAAAAAAAAGAAAAGAAAAAATAAATAATTTTCTTAATCAGTATCCGTGATTCGTTTTCAGAAAATATCTTAAATAAAGTTTATTTTTCTACCTGATTGACAATTTTTTTTTTTTTTTTTTTTTTTTTTTTTTTTTTATGTTTTATGCTTAATTCAACACAATTTAGTGAGGGTTATGGTTACAAGTAAGCAAATTTGTCTTGTTTTACGGATATTTAAATTATATTTATAATTGAAATTAAATTATATATATTAAGATTCAAATACTGATTAAAATAAAATAATTCCCCCACATGTCCCACATATTTTGATAACGCATCCTATAACCCAGTTGCAAGCTTAAACAAAGCAGATATATTATGACTTGAGCCCTTAGCAGAAGAAATATTGCAGTAAGGAGCATCAAAGAGCCAACAGCAGGATCAAAACAATAACAGGCAGGGAGGTGGACAAAGTGTTCAGCAAACAAAGCCAACCTACTGTGAGCAAGAGATAATGACAAAATGCATGATTGATTGGATCTACTCATATGAGAGGGTAGTGTTTAAAGTTTTGAAAATGTATATCATTATATTAAACTGAATTGGAAAGTGCAATGCAATTATAATTAGCATTAATCTGGAGGCATACATCAGTTGGTATACTCTCTAGTCAAAGCAAATATATAATCATAACATTTTGAAATAAAACATATAATGAATGCATCTTCCCAATTCATTCAGTTGATGGCATGGGGATTTTTTTCTTTTCTTTTTCTTTTTTTTTTTTGTTGTCAAACCCACAGTCCTGTTCATTGTCAGTAAATGTTCTGTTTAGTGTTGTTGTCTGTCATCCCTTAAAATCAATAGCTTCAGGAGTGGATCAGAACATGTTTAACAATTACTAACATATTTTTAGAAGTGCACAGTTACGTCTATGTCATAATATGGGATAGAAATAAGAGATAAAGAACAATGTCGTATGGGGTCTATGGGGCACCTCTCTCTCCCTCTCTCTGTGTCTGTCTACATAAAACAAAGAATTTCTCCTCTTCTTTCTGCTAAGATTTAATCAATCTTTAAATGAAATATAAACTACAGACTTACACAATCCCTGTCAGACCACAGTGAAACTTTCATTAAACACCAGCATGTAGACTTACTGTGTATTTAGTGTATTTAAAAGTTGAAATGTCTCCTACACTTATGATATTTAATGTTCAGTTGAAGCTCTGCATAGCAATACTGCTCATATAAAAAAAAAAGAATATTTGAAAATACTGATACTAAAGTATTATACGTATTATATTACCATGATATATTCCTATGCATACTGCGCATTATTTTCTGAAAAGAACAAAAGTCATACTAGAGTAACATATTTTGAGTTTTAAGAACACTTAAAAACCAGAACAGAAATAAGAACACACTTAACCTATCCAACCATATGTTCAACAATACAGATATCTAAATATCGCTAATATACGCTGATTTCATAGATTACAAAAGGACAAAAGGTCCAGTCTTTTCGTTATCACAGCTATCTCTATATAAAAAGCACATACCGTCAAACAAATCCTGTTCTTGTAAAGATGCTCTTTCGTGCTATCAGTCTCTGTAAAGCAGCGCAGGTATCTCCAGTGGCTGTACTCAGATCTGAACAAGCTGCTGCTGCTGAGCGCTTTCTGGGTCAGCACAAGGATTACACACACATACATAAAGACGACCAGTGAGAGGGGCGGAGCAACATAAATCCCGCCTCTCCTCTGCTGTGAGTGGCTCTTCCTCTAATCACAGACGTCACTGGCCAATTACTCACATGGCCTTCAGTTTAATGTGCACTGGCAAAACTCTTCAGCAAACTAAAACACAACGCATAAGTGCTGCTTGTTGTTTAAAAAAGTAATTATTTTTTTAAAAGGAACTTGATGTTGTTAGTCTCAAAAGGAAACCTGTTGATCAGGAAGTTCATTGAGCAATTTACCCACCTCATTTCAGAGAGGTACTTTTGGTTTGACCTCTTTTATTTTTCATCTGTATGGTATTCTTATCTAATACACCTCAACAGAAAATGGTCATAAAGCAGGTCGCAGCCTTTTATCTGTTATGTAAACTGCATATTTACCATTTTAAAGCGAGAGACAGACTGTAAACAGAAGAAAGAAAACCTCCTGCTGGCGTAAAGCATGTGCAATTGATTGACACTAGCAGTGTTGTACTGCCTGAACATACAGTACTATATATATCCTCACACATTCATTTACACTTTTCATTGAATTATATGTTTTACATTTCCTGTGATCTTCAAAACCTCTTGATCTAAAGGGATTGTATGTAAATGCTTGACAAAAATAAATTGTCTATATGAATATATTCATTAAAAAAGAAGTTTTAATGGATTTTAATGTGGATGATTTGGAGCTAGTAGCCAGTATACATGTGATCTCATTCAATACTGTTCAAAATGCATACCATCTAGATTAATGGTGCCATCTTTGAAGAACCACAAATATAAGATTAATATAAGTGTGTTGAATATTCATTCTACAAACACTTTCACATAAATGGATTCAAAACAGTTAAAAGTCATGCAGAAAACTCTTGACAAATTGAAATGTCTCTATTTCCTCACTCCTCCATTTCTAGAAAAGAATGTGGTGACCAGTGTATAATCTCTCTCTCTCTCTCTCTCTTCATTCTCCTGTTCTTGTATTGTTTCCTTTGTCAGTGTGTAAATTAAGCCTGAATCAGCCTTGAACAGATTAAACAGTGTGTTCAAATGTCTTTAACTTTGCACAGAACCTTTCATCATAGCCTAATGTGCCCTAAAAAGACCAATAATCAATTGTTAAAGGACAGAATTTGCGATTATGTGTGTTTAATAAGACAAGCATCTCTGTTACTATTTCTGATGCTTGGGCCTTTGAACGATTTGAATGATTAAATCTGCTCTGTTTAACTCCTTTGCTGTTTGGCTACAGACATGAATACCTCAATATGTGCAGCTTTTTGAAGCTTTTTACTTTTCTAAAAAAAAAAAACATTTATGATTTTCAGTTTGCCAAATAAGCCTATAGACTTGTATTGAAGGAGCCATATCTAGGGAATAGAATATCATAGATGGGCTCCTATGGCTTGGGCCAGTAACTAATCATAGTAAACAACCTATCAACTGCATAGCAATGTGGCTACTCCCTACAACACCCAGGACCAGTGAATTTTGCATGGGTCACCACCTTTCTTTCTCATAAAAGAACATTTTGAGAACATTTTGTCCTAACATTGTTACTTGTGTGTAGGTGTTCAGTGCTAGACCCAATTTATTTTAAAATTCCTTGCGGGGTGTCAAAATGTGTCAAGAGCGAAAGGCCTTACTAATGCAATAACAAGATAAAATTAGTCTATCTTCTCAATCTGGATATATTTTACATCAGAGTATTGCAGAGGACCATAATGGCCCATTTACAGTGCACAGTTTTATTCACTTGAAAGTATTCTGAGAAATAGCCTATTTAAAAAAAAAAGAACATTTGAAAATTGCATAATATTTAAAAGTGAAGTGTACAATTTTTCTGCAACTATTGATGCCAGATGGAATTGCAAAAATGATATTTTCTAAACAGGTTTCCCAAACATCTCATCTTTCGTCTCTTACATGGTTGGATAAGTAGTCACACCCCATACTCATGGCATGACTTACATACTTAAATGATCTTATTGCTGACTTTGCATATAGATGACTAGGCAAAAGTACACATACACAGAAAAGTATATTTCACAAAAAAAAAAAAAAGAAAAGAAAAAAAAATAGACATTTCACCATGGTTACAGGCTATCATCTTAGGGTGAATTTCATTAATGACACTAACAAAAACTCTCCCAAAAATGAAAGAATGTCGGATACCTGAAAAATGTCTCATGAGCAGTATCTGCTGCTATTGTTTTGACAACAATTGTTTGAAAATAACATTCCAAATGTTTGGTAACATTAGACATATCTTGTCTAAAGTATGCAGTTTCCTGTGAAATCATTCTGGACAGCTCTACAACATTTTTTTTTTAATTTAGGGTAAGTCAAAAACGTGGTTTGGAAGATGGAATAATGGCATTTATCTGTACAGATCGCATCTATGTATATCACTCATTCTTACTCTCACACTCATGCCATTTCATTCAGTTCAATCACGAGTCATTAAGTTCCAACATGATTAATAAAGTTATTCCAAAACAATTACAGGCTAAGACTAACAAAATGTCATTGGGAAGGTAATTACAATGAACAGGTTCAATTTGTGACTAGTTCTCCATTTGACCTTCAGAGGGAGAATGAAAGCGTTGGTAAAAAGGTCACAGCGATGGACGGTCTCTTCTGACGCGTGTGGCAACACTGCAAATTATCCGTAGCAATTTGCAGGTGGTGTGTGCATAGCATTTCCATAACAGTGCCTATATTTTCTCTTTCTCAGTCTCTCCCTCTGACATTTCATAATAAAAGTATCATGAATATTTTCACAGCTGTTTGGTTGTGTGTTTATATTGGTGTTTAGCACCCACACTAACAGGTCAGTACTGAAACCCACTGAGATGGACATGGAGAGCAGAGCGCTATGGAAACAAAGATAAATCAGTTTTTTTTTTTTTTTTTTTTTCATGGAATAGGTTTGCCTATTGAGGTTTTTGAAAGTGGGGTTTCAAAAAAGGGAAAGCTTTTCAGTAACATTTCCAAGGGAGAAACATTGCTTTTAAGGGAAATTACACCCTAGAGAAAGCTCTGAAAGAGCATTTGATAGATAGAAATGTGTAGCATACAAGTCTGAAATTCTCATTGATCAAAACTTGGTTATGTCTGTTGCAGAAAAAGTGTAAGATGTTTAAGATCTACTTTGACACTGGTTAGGTTTGAAATCGAATGTGAATACAGCAAAGTGGATTTCCAGAAGTACAACCTTACACACCTGTCTGAAAATCTAATTTATCAACGGATGCTTACATTAGATTGTGTTGCAGTACAATTAGCACTTTCTAGATAGGAATGCATAAGATCTGCTTTGACACCACTTCAATTTATAATCAAGTGTAAATACAGCAAACTGGATTTCCGAAAGCACAACTGTATACATGTGTTTGCAATTCTCATTGGTCAAAAGATATTTACTTCAGACTGTGCTGCAGCAAAAGTTAATATTTGATAGATAGGAATGCATAAGATCTGCTTTGACACCTGTTTAGTTTGTAATCAAGTGTGAAAGCAAACTGGATTTCAAAAAGTACAACCGTACTCACCTGTCTGAAATTCGTATTTATCAAAGGATGCTTACATCAGACTGGGTTTCAGAAAAAGTTAAAATTTTGACAACTTGATGGTTAATGGGGCACCACTTTCGCAAACCCTTGTGTTTTTACTCTACATCTTTGTTACTCAAAAGTATTTGCAGAATTTACTTTCTTGGCATAAATGGTAATGTATGGTACCAAAAAGCCCAACACATATTCTTGAACACAGCACTTCTAGTTATGCTAGCTCAACTGCACAAATCAATAGCTGTGTTTCCATTATTGGGCCAAAAGTGAACCTACTAGTGCCTTTTAGGGACAAACACATTTCCACTGTCACTTCTGGGGCTTGATCGGGCCTCCTTGGGGCCAATGGCTTTTTTTGGCCTGCCAAATCCCTTGGTCTGAAGTGGGAAACCTGGGGCTTAAGAAGCGGTTATGAACAAAGGCAGAGTTTATCTGAGTCAGAAGATGGTCAACGCTACTGCTCATTTCCCATGTTTTCACATCATGCTACCAGCTAACCTTAACATTTAAGACAAAATTCCCCTGGTTTCACAAAGCTTAAGCCTAGTCCCAGACTAAAATGCAAGTTTGAGCTGTTTTAAAACATGTCAGTGCCTTTGTTGATACCCGACATCTGCATATGTCATAAATTACATATAGTCCTGTTAACTCATATAACCCCTGTTTTCTGTCTGTGAGCTCCCTCTATTGCTCTAGTGGAAAGGATAACAGTATAGTGAGATAGGAATGATCACTCAAACCTCCTCAGATCATATAATTTCATGGCAAATAAATAAAAATGATCATACTTTCTGAAGAAATGTAACATAAACGATAATGATATTTTATCAATCATTTTCTAAAGTTGTGAGCCTTAAATGGATGCAGGCCATTTTTATGTGAATTTATGTGCACTCCTGACACAAATTAATAAATTACTGTCACTGTAACATTTTTGGGGAAATATCGATGCTGGAGTCTCTGAAGACCAAACGTCCACTTCTTTCATGTTCATTTTGCAATATAGTTTCCAGTCAGCTAGTTTCCCCATGCTGGTGAAAAGGTGGGGTTGTGTGGCAGGTTTTAGGGTAGCACTGCAAGGTTACTGGCACACAGCTTGATTTTGGCCTCGGTACTTGAGGTCCAAGGCTATTGGCCCCACACAGTATGTTGTTAGCCCTGGATCGCACTGGCCCAACAGTGGAAAAACACTAGCGTAAATAAACTAGCATATTATGAAATGTGTCAGAGGCACTCTAATAGGTAAACTCTAGCAGGTATTAGCATAAACTGTCTTTTTGTCAGTTTTCTTTTTCAAAACAACTATATGTCAATTTGAAGAGGAACTTGCTGAGCAAGATAAATTGTATAAACATGTTTATAGCTATTGTGGTTACCTGAACAACAATCAATCTGGTATGTATAACAACTTAAATTATGTTTCTGTAAATTATGCTAGTATTTTGTGGTAATATGGTTAATTGTTGATTTTCCAAAGTATGGCATAACAGGTTGAGCTAGCCAATTTGTACATACTCATATTCGGCTAGTTAACACATGCACACACAACAGCCTACATTATCTCCAGTGCATGCTGTGTTGTGTACAAAGATCTCTCCACACCCCATGTGTTTATCTGTATGGGGGTGGAGTCTCTCACCTGTGGCTTCAGGTAACCAGGATCAGGTCATGTTTGTGCTAGACTGCTCGCTTGATCATGTGTGTCCATGTGTTTGTGTTTTTTTTTATGAATGTTTATGCCTGTTGTGTGTATGACTCATCACATGCATTTGATTCACACACCGCTGTAAGTGTGTGTGCAAATGTGGTTTGTTTATGATTAGGAGAGAGGACGAAAAGGAAAAAGACACAGAAAAGGGGAATGAAAAGCAAGGGGGAGGGGTGATGCGCTGCATGCCTGTGTCTCGTGGTGTTAAAGTCATGTTTTGCTTCACTTGTTCCATTTGGCAGTCGTTGACCCCTCCCCCCAATGAGTCTACCTTCCCAAGACCGGCCTCCAAACATCCAGTACTTGATGAAGCTTATGAAGTACCTAGGACAGTTCAACCAAAACTGAAGATATAATTTACTTAAAATCATGTGAATACAAATTCAGACATTAGGCACAATTTTGGCATTGATCTTTCTAATCATAATCAGTCTTATTAAAAAAAAAATACTAATAAAAAAGCTCAAAAATAGTCTATAGAGCTTGACCACTATATTACAAGTCTTTTAAACCTATACAATAACATTGTGTGAGGAACAGAACCAAATTTAAGTTGCTATTTGCAGAAAATATTTACTTCCCCTGCTGAAAAATTCAGTATTGCTGATCACCAGAATATGTTTTGCATGCTGGGATGAGCATGGGATGCTGGTTTGCTGGTTTACAGCTATACCGGCACTATACCAGCTCTAACCAGCATAAACCTGCCTGGACCAACAAGGAATTCATGCTGGTTTATGCTGGAATTTTCAGCAGGGTCTGCATTTAAATTTGGCAATAAAAATCTGAAAGGTATGGTTTGACATCAGTGAAATCAAACAACATTGGTTCGTGTAACCAATCATGATGTGGCAAGTTCAGTACATAGAAGTGCAAATTACATTTTAGAGCTACAGTGAATGAGAACAATTTCTGTGAATAAAGGCTTAAGGCCACAATGTACTTCAAGCGAAATTGAAGAACAAACTAGTTTAATGTCATTTCAAATAAAATTAAATAAAAAAATTCCTTTCTAGAGTTCAAAACAGTTTGTCAAAGTGAACTTTCGAGAAAATTTCAACATCTAATTGGATCTTCTTTTGTGTTCCAGAGAACAGGAAAAATGTTGTGGGTGGAATAACATAAGGATGAGTAAATGATGACAGAACTTTCACTATCTCTTAAAAAACAAATTAATGCAGCCATGTGAGCTTAGTGAGCTCATCAACATACTCATCTGAAAGCAATTCCAACCAAAAAATTAAAATAACACACTACACACCACTTATATATCACATAAACACCCATTCTACAGGGTGATTTGTATGACAACAAATGCTCATCTACAATGACAACCCATGCAATCTAAGTTTGGTTGACTTTGGGTGAGTTTGGTTGGGTTGTAAAATGCTCACAGATGTTGTGGTTGTCCATGCGTAGGGAATTGCACATACATTCAGCATATAAAGTGTGAAGCCTTAACGATAACATGGGATAAAAACTGACTTTATGTACTTTTTGAATTCACGCTGATATTTTGTACTATTTTTACTATGAAGGAATCATCATTGCACTTTATTCCAAAGAAAAAGTTTGTTTTCATAATTTTCCACCACAATTAAATCATTTGTATTGAAACTTTTGTTTCTGGTGGAGATTAAAAAGTGCTTTTATTAAGGTTCATTAATATAAGCTCTTTATATGTGTCTTGGTTTCTCTCTTTGGAGTTCTCACAAGAGTGCTTAATTTGAAATATGGGTGAAAAGTCATGTGAAAGGAGGCTATTGCTCTACATCTCCATGATGAGGTGATTGGACTGTCAATGCGATAATGTCCACCTATGGTGGCTTTAATTCGACTTGAATGGGTCAAACTAGTTTAAATGGATGGTCTAATTACACAGTAATCAACTTACCCACTCAGACATTCCTTTTGTTCAGAATCTAAATTAATTTGAAATTACTTGAAACATGATATAATCTTTGAGTGAGCCAGTGTTTAGTGACCACTCAGTTCATTTAAATGAACCATGTTGACACCAACAGTATTGGCCACAAGAATTATTGAATAGTCATCCGAAAGTTACTGGTTGTTTGTTGAAATCAAGATGAAACCTAATCCAAAATAACTGGATTAGTCTGAACTTTGGACTGGAAGAAACAAACAGAGGGAACTTTGCCTTCTGATTTTAGAAGACATACCACATGAAGAGCATAGATGGTTTACTAAAGAATGAAATGTTCTTTACAGAATGTACCGTTTTTTTCAACTGCTTACACACATTTTCAAAACTTTGCCTCTTTTTTTTCAAAACTTTACACACAAATCCAAGAATTGCACACACAAAATGCCTCACATCTCTTGCAAAATGAAGCACTGCATTTAAAATATCACAAACACGCCTCAAAAGCAAATATTTGTCTTATGTTGCAAACACCTTTTCCATAATTTTCTATTTTTTGGATATATCATATACACACAGTTGTACAAAACCTAAACATTTTCTTTTATGAGCTTCTATGCACATTTCTGTACAATATTGAAAGTAATTGGCAGAGAGATGCTAAAAAATTCATGTTAAACATGAAAGCGAGATTGAAACCAAACTATTTATTTTTTTACTGTTAGCATTTGTGGTTGTGAATACAGTATTACACAGTACGAAAGAAAATAAATGCATCATCCACATGTAGTTGAACAGAAACAAAGATTGTGTTTGAAAAAGGAAATCAAGATACTTCCTGTTAGAATTGTGTGTTGTGTTTTGCAAAAAGTGTTTTATGAAAATGAGTCAAAGGCTGAGAATTATATGGTTTTGCAGATTTGGTGTGTGGTTCTGGTGTTTGAGTGTCAGGTTCCAGAAATTGTGTGACAAGTAAGGATTTTGTGTGTAAGCAGTTGCAAAAAAAAAAAAAAAAACTGTAAAAAGGTTCAAGGCCCATACAAGACTTGAAATCTTATCTTTAAAGCTGCTTTTCTGAGTTATGCCAATATGTTGGTCTCCTCCATGCAAGTACACTAGTCGTCTCTCCTCGACTCAAAGCAGGTTCTCGTTTCTCCCCCCAGGATCCCATTAGCTATTCATAGCACTCAAGGAATGTGGTTTCCCCACCCCATGATTTGTTTGCTCTTTCTTTTTTCCTCCTTTCTCTCCACCCTGGCTCACGCAGTGTTTGTGCATGTGTGTGTGTGGTTGTGTGTGTGTGTGTGTGTGTGCGCTAAGCACTGGGCAAGACCGGCTCTTGTCCTGGATCTACATCTGGCATTCAGTGTTCATGTAGGTCAGAGGCTGGTTATGACACAGCGCTCAGTGAAGGGAACGCTGGACTCTGATCAGAGGGAGTTCAGTTGCAAAACGCTTTCAAGAAACATTACACAATAGACCGTTTCATACAAAGTCATCTGCTGTAGAGTGATTTTCATCTGGAGGTTTTAGTAGTAAACAGTAAATTAATTAATGTGACAATGTTTATTACCACAAAAATCATTTCAATTCGTCCTTTGTATTCATTTTTTTAAAAAGGAAATGTTATGGTGAAACATTGTAAATGGGGATTTGAAAGCAGAAATGTGAAACTTATGATTTTATGAAATAGCTTACATTGATTTTGCTTAAAGTTGTCATGGTTGTCTTACGGTTTAGGCTTTAAGTTGTCATGACAACAGAGTTGTAAAATTACATATATCATTGACAATGTTAACTATACAATTAAAATAGTAAGCATTTTGACATTTACCAGTGTAAGTGCTTTAATTTGTGTAAGACTCTCTTCAAACTTTTGCCATGACAGTAGATGAACTAAAACTGAAAAATGGCCATAGAAGAAGACTAATGCCTACACATTTAATTTAATGCCCGCTAAGTACCTCATTTACAATGCTGAGAATGCAGTGGATACTTACGTTGCCAAATACAATAACCTAAACAGACAGTTTAACATGTCATAAGCAGAGTCCAGTAACAAGCAATTTATCTCTGAATGTGAAACTCTTGCATGACGTGACACAATTACAACCAATCAGAAGATACTTGATGACTTTTATGAACAGTAATGAGGAGCTGGATTTTGGACTAATGAGATTTCATTGTGGATGTAGCTACCCTGCATGATAGATGTTCTAATGCTCATTGAGGTAGTTACTAGTTTGGACAAAAATGCCGATTAGCATGCAATTAAAATAGTAAGCATTTTAACATTTACCAGTGTAAGTGCTTTAACTTGTGTAAGACTCTCTTCAAACTTTTGCCATGACAGTAGATGAACTAAAACTGAAAAATGGCCATAGAAGAAGACTAATGCCTACACATTTAATTTAATGCCCACTAAGTACCTCATTTACATTGAGGTACTTGGATCCATAATGTCTAAACACTGTAAAAACTGCAGTTACCATGGTAACCTGCAATTGTTAACTTAAAGGCCAAAGCACACTTCACTGTCGAGGCTCCTTGAATATAGTCAAAGTCCCTTTCAAGGAAAGTCTGTTCACTCAGCGGCCATATTTGCAATGCCTCCGGGCAGCTATTTCGGGTATCCAAGACCAAGTCCTATCTATATGAATGGGGGAATCCTGAAATCTCAAAAACTGCTTGGCGAACTCAAAATTAAATAACATATTTCAGATCAGCAATAAAATCTGACATGAACTATCCCATTGTTTCTTATGCTTAGATAGCATTAAAAAAGCTGATTTTTCAGGCTAGACGAGCTAATGCGCATGTGCAGTCCTAAGCGCAAGTCTCAGGTTTTTATGGGAACCAGGGCTTCTAATGGCAGCTGCAGTGATGCAATGACTTTATCAATCAGCAAATGCCTCTTTTACTTAGAAGGCGGGACATATTATTATATTGCGCGTTGCAGTTTCTCCCATTTATAACTAATAGGAGTGAACCGTCTTTATAGTCTTTGGTATAGTGAACTCATTGTCATGTTCAAGTAACCACTTTGAGATAATTTGAGCTTAGTGACATGGCGTGTTATCCTGCTGGAAGTAGCCATCAGAAGATGGGTACACTGTGGTCATAAAGGGATGGACATGGTCAGCACAGCAGTCAGGGAGGCTGAGGTGTTTAATGCTCTAAGGGGCCCAAAGTGTGCCAAGAAAATACCCCCCACAGCATTGCACCAACACCACCAACCTGAACAGTTGATACAAGACATTATGGATCCATGTTTTCATTGTTGTTTAAGCCCAATTTTGACCCTACCATTTGAATGTCGCAGAAGAAATCGAGACTCAACCAATTTTTCCAGTCTTCCATTGTCCAATTTGTGTGATCCATTGTAAATTGTAGCCTCAGTTTCCTGTTCTTAGCTGACAGGAGTGGCACCTGGTGTGGTCTTCAGCTGCTGTAGCCCCTCTGCTTCAAGGTTCGATGTTTTGTTCATTCAGAGATGCTCTCCTGCAAACCCCAGTTGTAACAAGTGGTTATTTGAGTCACTGTTGCCTTTCTATCTGCTCAAACCAGTCTGGCAATTCTCCTCTAGCATCAACAAGGCACTTTCATTCACAGAACTGGTATACTGAATATTTTCCCTTTTTTGGACCATTCTCTCCAAACCCGAGAGATTGCTTTGCATGAAAATTCCAGTAGATCAGCAGTTTCTGAATTACTCAGACCAGCCTGTCGGGCACCAACAACCAGGCCACTTTCAAAGTCACTTAAATCACTTTTCTTCTCCATTCAGATGGTCAGTTTCAACTTCACCAGTTCGTCTTGACCATGGGTCAATCAGTTCCCTAGTTCAGTAGTCAGGGAGTAGTTTCAGTGCACTGAAATGTTTGCTCCCTAAAAAGTCCCACAAAGCATAGTGAAAACCAGGGAGTATCGATGCTCACTATGTTCCATTAATGGAAGTTCTGTAGCATGTGGCATTCTGTATCATGTGAGCAAACTCACTACACATAAAGACAAGATCGAGATAGATGTTTTTACCATTATTTAATTATATTTCAGCACAGACAAATAAACATAATCTAGCTAACATTTTTAAATTATTTACAGCTGAAATGTTGCACGTATATGTAACAAGCAAAGTATTTAGCATAGTGTCCTGTAAATAACATTAAAAATAATGTCAGAAAGATATCAGTTCTGCTTTTGTTCATAAATACCAGTGATGCTGTACAATGAGGACGGAAATAGAGTCATCAGTGTCCCAATGTGTAGTGAGTCAGTATCCTTTACCAGTGTCCAAATTTGTGTACATGATATACTGATTCATGACCTAGGAATCCAGAGAGCCGATTGAGACCCATCCCCGTCTACATGTCTAAATGCATTTATTTGCTGCTATGTGATTGGCTGATTAGATATTTGCATTAACGAGCCATTGAACAGCTTGTACCAGTGGCTGGTGAGTGAATTTATACAGCCAAACACAGCTTATTGAAGTATACCACAGCTGACCAAATTAGTGCATAAAGCAAGCATATGTGTGAGCTGAGTGTACAAATTATCAGCGGTTAGATAATCTGTATGTATACAGTGTGAACGTACTATGCTAAATTTACAACACATGCACGGTACGCATACGCATTTCCTAGCGTACATGTAAAAAACAAAGTATACTTTTGGCTTAAGGAGCTTTTTTTTATTTTTTACTAATTTTAACCCTTTGATGCACAACATGGGTCAGAAATGACCCGGCTGAGTTTTTATTTTCTATATCTTTGCAAGAAATTAATTTCATCATTCAGTATTCCAGGTATTCGTCAATTAACTTCTTTTTGATCCTCACAAATCCTCATTTTAATTGTTTTTTTCTCACTTTTGTATCACTACCCTTCTAATGCGCAACATGGGTCAAAAATGACCTGTATTCATTTCCTATGTAATTTCAATCATGGTTGAGTGTTTCTTTGCTAAATCCATAAAAGAAATGTATTTTATCATTCATTTATTCCAGGTATTCCTTAAATATCTTGTTTTTGATTGTGAAAAATCATTATGTTACTTTTTTCTTTTTTACTTTATAAACAAACACAGTTTTTGTATGTCTACATCAATTTTACACAGATGGGTCAAAAATGACCCGTATTCATTTCCTATGTAATTTCAATCATGGTTGAGTGTTTCTTTGCTAAATCTATAAAAGAAATGTATTTTGTCATTTATTTATTCCAGGTATTCATTAAATATCTTGTTTTTGAGTTTCTACAAATAATTGTTTATTTTTTTCTTTCTTACTTTATAAACAAACACAGTTTCTACATCAATTTTACATACATGGGTCAAAAATGACCCATATAGAAATCTTTAATATTTGCAAATTTTTGCAAGTATAGGAACATATTTACTGCAGACAACTGTTCATCTGCCACACATTTCACATCTTAACAAGGCTACTTTTGTATATTTGATGGATGCAAGTCTTATTATATTTAATATATTAGGCTATATATTTCATAATTTTTTGTTTTTTTTTGTCATAAATCAATGCAATTGGTCACCCTTTAAATCTGTCAGTGTTCCTGAAAAGTAACAGTTTTGGACATATACAACATGGGTCTAAAGTGTGCAACCTGCACATACACATTTAAATTGTGTTTGACTGTTCGCAAAGTAAACTTTCAACTTTTTTTTACAGTGATGTCATCATCCACCTCAGTTCTGCTGAGGACCAGCCACTAACACTCTAAATAAAGAAAATCAAAAGCACAAGATTATATTCAAATATTCAAATTCAAATACACTTATTATATACTTTCACTGTTGGACAGAAACCTTGTTCAAAACTATTACTTTTTAGGAACACTGCCTATTATATGAAATATAATATGACTTTCATCCATCAAATATACAAAAGCAGCCATGTTGAGACGTGAAATGTGTGGCGGATGAATAGTTGTCTGCAGTAAATATGTTCCTACTTGCGAAAATTTGCAAAGGTTTCTAATATGGGTCATTTTTGACCCATTTGTGTAAAATTGATGTAGAAATACAGAAGCTATGATTTGTGAAAATCAAAAACAAGATATTTAAGGAATACCTGGAATAAATAAATGACAAATTACATTTCTTTCAAAGATTCAGTGAAGAAACATTCAGTCATGATTGAAATAACACAGGAAATGAATACGGGTCATTTTTGACCCATGTGTGTAAAACTGATGTAGACATACAAAAACTGTGTTTGTTTATAAAGTAAGAAAGAATAAATGAACATAATGATTTTTGACAATCAAAAACAAGATATTTAAGGAATACCTGGAATAAATGAATGATAAAACACATTTCTTTCAAAGATTCAGTGAAGAAACATTCAGTCATGATTGAAATTACATAGGAAATAAATACAGGTATTTTTGACCCATGTTGCGCATTAGAAAGGGTTTTCATAGCTTGCGCATCAAAGGGTTAAATTAGCTTTGTTGGTGTAATTTAATATATTTATTTCATAATGTTAATATATATTTTTACTTTTTCTAAAATAAAGTAATTAAAAATTAAAAAAAAATAATAATAATAATTCAGTGTAGCTTTTATCACTTATCACCATGCATTGTTATGATTTTATGCCTTGTTTTGTTGTGATTTTAACATCAAATGTGTTTTCTTTCTCTAGTTCTTCCTTGTTTTGGAGGTAATAAAAGCCATGGATGAACAAATTTGTTTTTTTCCTTTGATCTGGGCTCACTCACACTGGAATATCTCTTTATGTCTGTCAGTATAATTTAGCACTTCCATTTTCTGACTCTTAAGAAACTTTATTGTTGTAGGCTACACAGTATATAGTGACTTTGAAGATGTGACACATTTTAATTTCAGGCAACTTAACTTAAGACGACTGCATTCTGGTAGAATGATGTTAGACAAATGTCAATTACAGTTTTTTAAGATTGCTTAAGCACAATTTTAAAAACAAGGCTCATTTTGTCAAAACACTACATACAATTCACAGATCCACACACACACACGTAGCAGAACACCTCAGTTCTTTTGCAAAATAAAACACTTTACACTTTATTGAAAACTTTACATTAATTTAACAAAACCCATCTTTGACACCGTATGGAACACACATGGTTCATACATTCTGATTCTGTTTGATTCATTTACACACTGCTGTGCTCAATCTTAAACTCTTGTAACTTTTATACTTTTCTAATGATATAGTCTGGGTTTGATTTTTTTTCAGAGATATTGTTAGAGTAAAGTACATGAATATATTGAAAAAAAAAAAAAAAAAAAAAATCCCACACACGAGACCAGTACTGTACATTGATGAAAATATTCATTTCTCCCCACATTGTAAAACCATTCAATACATCCATGCTTTTAAAAGGTTGCATTTTGCACTGAAAATCAGAACATTCTAAATACAATATAGTACACAAACAAATCTCACACATCTCTTTGCCTAGCTGGATCTGGCCATAGCACTTCACATCACAGACGATGTCCTCTATCGCAAGACAGCGAGGGAAGAATCTTCTTGAATGGCGAATCCATCCTTGCACTGACCCTGCATCAATTAGGTCACATGCCTCCTCCATGGCTTGAATGAGGGGTATCCTGACATAGGGCTGGAGATCATAAACCTTCCACTGCCATGCCGAAATGAAACTCTTCAATGGGGTTGAGGAAGGGAGAGTATGGTGGGAGGTATTGGAGTGAAAATTGTGGATGATCATGAAACCAGTTCTGGACCAGAGCAGATCGGTGGAAAGATACATTGTCCCAGATGACAATATATCTCATCTGCTCTGCATCCATTTGTTGTTCTGCTGTGACAATGTTGTGAAGTCTGTCTAAAAATGTGAGAATGTGGGCTTTGTTGTAAGGACCTAACTTGGCATGGCGGTGGAGGTACCCATTCTGTGTGATTGCAGCACACATTGTGATGTTGTCTCCACATTGGCCTGGGATATTCAAAATAGCTTTATGGCAAATGATGTTTCTCCCTCTTCTTACTTAAGTCAGATTAAACCCAGCTTCATCTATGAAGATAAATTCATGGTGGATTGGATCAGCATCAATTAGCAAAACTCTCTAAAAAAAAGAAAAAGAAAGAACAGGTTCTGTGTGCAGTGTACATACCTACTGAAGTGGATATTACTTACCTCCACATATTCATGCCGTCAAGTCTTTTACTCTTTCAGAATTTCTTTCAAATGGCACTAGGTAGAGTTGTTTCATCTGTACGTGATGTTTTTTTAAGGGTTCGCCCCAGTGTTGATTGAGAGACCCAATGGACATTATTGAAAACTGTGTGGTCATTCAGGATTTTTGTCTAAATTTCTCTAAGACATGTCGCATTATTGGCCAAAACCATGTTTATGATAGCCCTCTCTTGTTCTTCTGTGAATATGGGGCCCCTTCCTCCTCTACGTTCTCAACCCTCAATCCTATGTAGATCAATTAAAATACATGTTACAGTAAATGTCAGAAGACAGCACACAAGACATTGTCTCAAACATGGAACAAAGTGAATTGTACCAAATAGTACTGATGTAGGTCATATAGTAAGCTATATTGTACTGTAGACAGCAGCGAAAAGATGTTTTTTTGGTTTTGTTGTTTGTTTGTTTTTTTACCTGTACTCTTGTCGAAATGTGCAATTTGCTAAAAAGTATATCTGCTGAGGTTGGGCTGAACTCTGTCCAACTCTCTGTCCCTGTCAACGTTAACCCATGGTTTAAAACAAAATTGCTCAAATTGCATCTGATAAATTAGGTCCCCGCCTTCTTTGTCTACGTCCTCCAGGTCTACCTCTTCCTTCCCCTCTTCCTCTCTCAACCCCATTCCTCTCTCTACCCCCCTTCCTCCATGGGCTGCCCCTCTCTTCCTAACTCTTCCTCTTACTGTGACAATGCCTTCAATTTTTGTTGAAGACAGGCAAACTCACCTGTTGCCTTTTTAAAGTGCTTACACCTGATTGTTGAGTTTACAGTTAAGCACCTAAGTGTCTACACACCTGACGGCCATGTTTAATCAATTGGTTTGTAGGGGTGGTATTTTGTGTCTTGAAATGGCAAAGAAGTGACATTATGTTAGATGTAGAGAAGTGTGTGTAGTGTTTTGCAAAAAGTGTGAGGCTGAGAATGTGCGTATAGTTGTGCAGATCTGGGCTGAGGTTTTGCTCCTTGGGTGTAAGGTTTCAGTAACTGTGTGTTATTTTTAATTTTAGTCTGTAAGCAATTGTAAAAAAAACTGTAAATGGTTTGTGCCTGAACAGAGAGATGGTAGGCATAGTACAACTTTTTTCTCGTGAGAAAGTGGAGATCAGCACATGTGTTATGCTGAGATCACAAGAAAATGAAATTGTAATCATAAGAAAACAAGACAAAAATAGCCATCAGGGAAATCACTAAGGCCCAGGTCTTTTTCATTATTATAACAACTTCCCCTTTTGTATTGCTTGACTAAAGTTACACTACATGTGACACATCTTTATGTTCGAGTGAGCGCCTGAACACAGATATCTGTTTGTGTAAAAGTGAAACTATAACTCTCAGAAAACATTTGCACAGATAAGAAGACTTTAAGTTCTTATCTAAGCTGCACATGGCAATTGCTGTGGTTCTGTGTTTGTTTGGGTGTTTGTAATAATTTCACTTTATTTCTACATCCCTCCTGGGAAACAGTATTTATTCCCCCTAATAAAGTAAATGAATGACTTTACTGTCAGTCACATGCATATTTAGACAGCTCAGTGTGAAGCACGCTGGGTGCAGACTGTGACCGAGCACGTGCAACGAGCGTCCATGTTCCCGCTGGGTGAGACAGACAGATAAAGACAGCAACACGTGAGGAGGAGTGGGGGATGTGGAGGTGAACAGCGAGTGACAGTGAGTGTGAAAGCAGCTAAAGAGGCATGGTTAACCAGCCAAAGACACACAAGACAGCCAAGAAACAAGTTGTGGCTTGGGACTTTATATCCTGTTGTACCACAAACAAACAACACACACATGTATTTTTCTGCACACCTGCTGTCTTTTGCTTTCGCTCCGCCCCATCAGCTCAGTTTTACCCAGCTTCCTTCAGCTGTACTGAGAGAAAGCCGTTAGGCCACTGTTTTTCTTCTTTTCTTTTCCTGCAGCCTCCCCCTCTTCTCAACTATAGCATCAGGTCCTTCCGTCCAGCCAAGACACACACACATATGCTGCTACATGCCAGGCAACCTGATATGTCCTCTCTCAGAAGAGCCCTCAATGACTCTGAGCACTGCTGCGGTCTCACATTCAACACAAACACATCTGTAAAGCACCACAGCTTGGACAAATACTATGGCCTGACCATACAAATAACACTTCTGTGATTCATTCCATGTCTTTTCACATCTGCTTGGCTAAACTCTCTTTTCAGTCTTTACCTTGACTTACAAAAAGAAAAGCCATGACAGAAATACGTGATGTGTGGTTTCTATTTCTGCGACATTGCACCTGAATGAATACATAGTGCATGCATAATTGATTAAATTATATTGATGAACGTTTTCATAAATGATTTTCTGATCATATTTTTTTCCAGACACATTTTACCAATCCCAAACCACATCAATCTTAATAACTATTATTAA
This sequence comes from Chanodichthys erythropterus, assembly GCF_024489055.1. NCBI lineage: Eukaryota > Metazoa > Chordata > Actinopteri > Cypriniformes > Xenocyprididae > Chanodichthys > Chanodichthys erythropterus. The sequence continues at coordinate 34,924,216 of NC_090235.1, forward strand.
TTTTATATGTGATCAAGTGATATAGTGATATATAATTGTTCATGAAGGCTGGAAATGAAAAACATATAAAATGAGCCAAAACAAGAGATTTAACTCAGACTGAAAAGTCAAAAATTATTAAACGCTCATGAGAAGGATGCAGTACTAATGCAATACTAGAAATCGCAGTTAAGGCATGACCATTGAACAGCGAAATGCTCATTGGGTCAGCCAAAAACAGGTGGAAAAGACAAAAACAGGTGGAAAAGAAAAGATGCATGTTAACTGAAAAAGAATTAAGGAGATGAAAGTGAACTAATCCTTATCAGGAACCCTTTAGTTTCCAGCGCCACCATTTTCCAGAACTGCAACCAACCTGGAGTCTCCAGAAGTACAATGTGTCATGATCTCAGAGACTTAAGGTTAGGTAAAGAATCCTAAAAAATAACCCCCACTTCATAAGAATCACAAGCTGAAGTGTTGTAAAATACATGAATATTGTGGTTTTTTTTTTTTTTTTTTTTTTTTTTTAGATTGAGAGTGACTCTTGAAGGACCAGCACCATGTTCTCTTGTACCACTGTTTGAAGAATCTATCTTCCAGAATCTGGCAGTAAGTTTTCAGTGTTCATTTTTAGCAGTGATGGACTAAAAATGATCTTCAAAAACTTAATTAGCAAGAAAGTTAACCTACCTATCCCTGGTTGTAAGCCTAAACTTAATATAAACTGTAAACGTGTCCTTCACATCTGATTGGAATGTTGTACTTGGTGAAATCACGTTCACCTATTGGTCCATGGCAATAACTCTATCCAACTCCTAACATTTTTAATGTGTAAACTTTTAAATATTCAAGAAATCTTAATTTCTTCTGTTTAGTCCGTCAAGGTCAGACATGAGTTAAAAAAAAAAAGAACACACCGGAGAGCTACTTTAAAGAAGAAATTGAAGTTGTAATTCTAATTTAAACAGAGACAAAGACACTTTTTTTCATGTTTAAGAATGTAAAGCTGCTTGCTTTAAAGCAGTCAATTGTATATCCTATTGCAGTCCTATATAAATAAACATAACTTGAATGGAGTGCCGAATTGCAAAGCTTGCAATCAAACATAACCACATCACTATAATCAGATGTTTTCTTAACTGCTGTTTTCTCACTGCTGACTATTTATTTATTTAGTGTAGTGTGTGGTGTTATTAAGAAGACAGCACACATCACATATTTACATGTTTATCTATTTATGGGTCTTAAAACGTAAAGTCTTGGTCTGGATCTTGGCCTTGGATTGTAGACTCATACATCTCTGATTTGCTATTTGCTAAAGGTGATATTTACCTCAACCAGAGTTTGGGACAGTCCATATTCACCATAAAAGATCATTTGAAAGACTTGCATAATCTGATCTGAATGGATTTTTAGCCACTTTACAAAACATGGACAGGCTGGTTCTTGGACTGAAATCAATCGGTCTGGGTCTTAGGGCTTGATGTTGGTCTAGTTCTACATCTGATCTGGTATTAGATCTGGTCTTGACTACAAATCTGTTAGTATCATGGCAAATATCAAGCACTGTGATATTAACATCATCACTGTACCATGGTATTGACTGAGAATCGTGGGGAAAATGAAATAATCACACAGTTCTATGGCAGATTTATTTTGTTTTAAGGATGTTTAGATATTTTTACTGGTATCAAAGACAAGATAATGAAGGAAAAATATTTTTGTAATGTTAAAAAGGTTCAGATAACATGTCTTAGATGGGTGAAGACTGAAGAAGAGACCTCAGTTGTCCATTAAATTATGAAATGAGTGACGTAACGCGTACCATGTAACATGTCACGATGAGGTCCAATGTTCAACTGCTGGAGCAAGCTTTGTTTTCCCTGTCTTCCCACACCCTCCTCCCTCTTTCTGTCTCTCTCTCTTTCTGTCTCTCTCTCTTTGGCTGAGTCACTCTGACCACTGCTGCTTAGGAACGAGTGGATTCTTAACGGTGTCTCCATGGCGACCCTGTGGGGAAGGTCACAGTCTGCGGGTTGGGAATGTTTGAAGGTCTGTTGGAAACACACACCAGCAGAAAGTGGCTGATCTTTGCCCTGTCTGCTTGTTTTTAGGACACTTCGTGTTGTTGTTGTTGTTTTTTTTAACTCATTGGCTGTTTGTTCAAACAAATAATACTTACAATCATTGTTTCCTACCATTGACCTGAATTTAGGAGCAAGGTTACTCAATCCTACTTGTGAAATTACGGATTTGGTTGTGATCAAGTCAGAAAGATAAAATAAATCTCATCTCGTAAAACTGCAAAATAATGTGAACTCACTGTCAAAAGGAGGTAACAGTATGAGAACAGACCCTTTAAACAAAAGTTGAATTTAAACAAATTACACTAATGTGATTAAACTTGTGTCCAATTACGTAAAGTTCAGTATCTCATAAATCAAGTTTACAAAGAGGGATCTTAACCATTTAGGTTAACTAGTTCTAAGTAGACTCAACATTGTTTCAACTCACTAATTTCATTAAATTGGCTAAAAAATAGAACTTATAATCATACTATGAATCAAGTAAAGGAAATTATGTCTGAAATCAACCATGAATAAACTGGATTATCCCCATGAATGCACATAAAACTCCATTTCTGAAATATAACATACTGTCATTTGAGTCTCTGTAAATGCTTAGAACAGAATTTTCTGAAAGGAACAGTATCACAGTAATGTGACCACTCAAAACAACTATAAATAAAATTGAAAATATCTGAAGCCTCTATGAATTCTTAATAACCATAAGTTATCATCTTTTGACTGAGCATACTTAATTAAATTATTTAAGTAAGGGCTTGTGGGTATTGTCCACAGCCTAAGTTTTCTACCTAGTGATTTTGAGTTGTAACACTTAAAATGATTTATAAGCCAAAAATAAATAAATAAATAAATTAAAATATTGATAAAACTGACAGCTTTCCCTTGTGAAAAAAAATAAATATACCAAAATGTATGTGTAAGTAAATGTGTGTACTACACATACACATGTAAGTAAAAGTATACTGCAAATACATTTACATATGTACTTAATATACATACCCTGCAACTGTACTTTTGGTATTCTAAATTGAGTCTGCTAAATTGGAACTAATTTTGTACCTAATGCACATTAGTTATCCAGAAGTAGTGATGACATCCAACTAAACATTTACTTAAGTATACTTGATTGTGCTAAAATGGAACCATTGCAAGTATACTTTCAGTACACTTTAAATATCTTGCATTTAACGACTGATGTTATACAGTGATCATCCTTACTAATAGTGATATTAAAACATATTTTATGCTTAATATTTTGTGCATTGTGCAATAAAGATGTGCTTCAAATAAAGTTGAATATATATAATATTTATATATATTTATAATGTTTATAATATTTATATCAGCGAAGTCTCAAGCGATATTTCATTATATGTTAACAAATTTGTAGCATAGTATAAAATAAATGTATTTTAAAAATATTTTGTTGTAGGTTTTTTTCGCTAGGGTTTTCTGGTGAGAAAATTATTTTCACTAATGACAGGATGCAAGATATAGCTCAGAGAGAAGTGATTCGAAATGTTATTGCTCAGAGGTTGCCCTTTTAGTTTTTGGAGCTACATTTTCTTCAGATGTTCCCTCAGGAGATAATACGAAAAAAAAAAAAAAAAAAATGTTCAGATACATGGCATCATGGATTCTATCAAATACTAACAGATAAAAAATCAAAACCTGACCACTTCTGCTAGAAATCCAATAATGGGAAGTGGTTGGATCATCCATCAGGACAATGATCCAAAGCAAACACCAAAACCAACACAAAAATGTGTCACTGAGCACAAAATGAAGCTTCTGTCATGGCCATCCCAGTTCCCTGACCTGAAACCTAAAGAAAATGAGTGGAGTGAACTGAAGAGAAGAAGCACCAACATGGAGCTGGAATCTGAAGGATCTGGAGAGATTCTGTATGAAGGAATGGTCTCTGATCTCTCCTTAAGTGTTCTCCAAACTCATCAGGCATTATAGAAGAAGACTCAGAGCTGTTATCTTGGGAAAAGGACATTGCAATAATTGGGTGCCAATAATTGTGGCCAACATGAACTACAGAAAAAAATAAATAAAATAAAATAAAGTGTTCAGATGCAAAAGCCGCTAAACGCCATCTCTGTCAAAAATGAGATAATGACATTGAACGAATGCTTACGGTACGTAGTACACGTTCAACAAATCACGTGCTTCAAATCCTCTAAATCGCAGCGTCAGCCCATTCAGAAATATCGGTTTGTTTGCAAAAGCCTCTAGATGCCACTTCCCTTTGGCAGCAAAAGCCGCTATATTCCGAGAACCAATCAGAAGGCGCGAATCGAATCATATGATTCTGAGCGGTTTCAATATAGCTGAGGAGATTTTTTTAGAGTCAGATTCAGATTGAGATTTTTTAAATAAATGATGGAGTACAATGAAATGGATCAGCCTGTCCTACTAATATTGAATGGCAGAAGAAAACGTTATTTACCTCAAAAGTCTGTCTGTCATAGGGCAAAATAGCCTACAGTGGAAATGGCTTGGTCGCAATTGTATCATGTACTCATAAAAGTTCTTTGTGCAGTGCCGTTACTTTGAAGGAATCAGATTTATTATACATCAAACAACAGCTCTATTTCTCCAAAGACAAAGTCAAACAAGATGCCATTCTTCTGTCTCATATGGAAGCTGTGCCATATAAACGGAGGAGGCAAAAAGTGGAGGCTGAATAGAAGAGACGTGTTAGATCCCTGTGTAAAGAGGTTTGTCTACTGTTTAGTTTTTAAGTGATAAGTGCTCTCATCTTTTTCAGGGTTTTTAGTTGCATCTTTAGTAATTTTTCAACTTTTTACCATGTCTTGTCCCATATAGGTGGATTTAGAGGTTTTTGCAAAAAAAGCACAAGTGGATTTAGCTGGTTTTGACGCAAAAGAAAATCTAACTTGTTAAAAAACAATAAATTGTCTAGAGTGACATTTTTGAGAAAAGTTATTTTATTCACTAGCTAATAACCTTATCATTACCTTTAAAATGAAACTCCTGGACTCTAAAAGCCTGGTAAAAAATGCTCATTTTAAAGAAAAGATGTCTGATGGATTTAGAGGGTTTTGCATCTGAACTCTTCAAATATTTTAGATCATTGTCCTGATGGAAGATCCAACCACGGCCCATTATTGGATTTCTAGCAGAAGCGGTCAAGTTTTGATTTTTTTTATCTGTTGTTATTTGATAGAATCCATGATACCAAGTACCTGAACAAGATGTCCAGGACCTCCAGCAGAAAAATTGCCCCACAACATTAAAGATCCAGCAGTATATTTAACCGTGGTCATGGGGTACTTTTTACCCATGTGTGCACCAAACCCATCTGGTGGGTTTGCTGCCAAAAAGCTCTTTTTTTAGTTTCATCTGACCATAGAAGCCGGTCCAGTTTGAAGTTCCAGTCTTGTCTGACAACTGAATATGCTGGAGATTGTTTCTGGATGAGAGCATAGAATTTTTCTTTAAACCCTCCTCCCTCCTGAACAACTTGTGGGGATGTAGGTGCTGTTTGATCATTTTATTAGGCTTTCTGAGACTCATGACTCAACTAATCTCTGCAGTTCTCCAGCTGTGATCCCTGGAAAGTCTTTGGCCACTCAAACTTTCCTCCTCACAGTGCATTAGGACAATTTAGACACACATCCTCTTCCAGGCAGATTTGTAACATCTTTAGTTGATTGTAACTTCTTAATTATTGCCCTGGTAGTGGAAATGGGGATTTTCAATGCTTTAGCTATTTTCTCACAGCCACTTTCTATTTTGTGAAGCTCAATCTTTTGCTGCACATCAGAAGAATATTCTTTGGTTTTACTCATTGTGACGAATTATTAAGGGAATTTGGCTTTTGTGTTTCCTCATGTTTATACTCCTGTGGAACAGGAAGTCATAGCTAGACAATTTCATGTTCATGATCACCCTGGTGTGCTAAAAAAAAAAAAAAAATGTAAATGTAAATATGAATGGGAATATACTTCAGAGATATTTTACTAATAAAAAATTCTAAGGGTGCCAATAACTGTGGCCAATGTGTTTTGGAGTGTGAATGTGTTTTTTCCCCCACTTTCATTTCTTTTCCTTCAATGAAAGGTTAGATTTTTGCTAATGTTATGAATTAAGGATCAAAAGGATAAACAATGCAGATTTATATTTACAGTCATCTTTTATCATATTTATCAAGGGTACCTTGGGTACCAAGGGTGTGTGTGTGTGTGTGTGTGTGTGTGTGTGTGTGTGTGTGTGTGTGTGTGTGTGTGTGTGTGTGTGTGTGTAATGTGAGAGAACGTTTCGTAAAACAAAACAAAGCAAACAAACAAACAAACAAAAAACAAAACAAAAAAAACAAAAACAAAAACTTGCCAGTAGGTGACTGTCTGGGCATTGTTATGAGGTAGGGGTGTAACGATACCCTCATATCACGATCAATACATATCACAATACTGAACTCACGATATGATATTATTGCGATACTCCAAAACATATGGTAAAAGGATAACAAAAATTGTACTGTTGATTAAATAGCTAAATTTGGTATTACATTGGGGTTGGAAATGAACAGGCTTGGACTGTTAGACTTGGAAACCCAATGCACAGGACAATGGTGACACCAGAATAAAAATATTCTAATATGATACTAATACTGAAACACAGATTTATTTTAGATGAATATGTTTGCACCCTGTCACTGACTAGATGTGTTTAAATAATGCCACATTTACTGGTAACATAAGACATTTGGCATTGTCAGGGCCCACATATGTTCCCCCACTGCATTATTATACATTATATTCAACACTTAATGTAGTACTGACACTAAAACTCTGTAAACTTGAATATTTTCTCACACAGTAATTTTCATTTTGGGTGAACTATACATAACATATTATTACTATCCACAATACAATATTTAACAATATACGATGCATTTTGGTATTGCGATATATGTGACAATATATTGTTACACCCCTAATTGCTTGGGCATTGTGGGTAGTTGCCAGGTCATTGCTTATACTGGCCCAAATCAAAACAGTCCACCCCCAGGTCTCCATGATATTGTGTTTGTTTAATTGGCTTATTTTTTAGTCTGTTTTATCAACCACCAGTTGAAATGTCTAAACACTATAGCACATTAGCAAATTCCACTAATGATTCTGCAAATAAACTATGCTCTTTTGTGTTTGTTGTTGAATCCAATGAAATATGGCTATAATTTCAAAAATAAAATGCTCTCAGTTTGTTTTTTAGGACATCAAATAAATTCACAAATGTTCCACACTTTCTCTGAATGGCTCTCACATTTTGCACGTTCTCATTCTCTCTCTCTTTCTGTTCTCCTTTGTGTCTCTCTGTGGACACTCATGGTGGGGGAGGGGTGTTTGACGCTCAAAGGGAGTTTGAGAACAACAATGACTGCTGACCTTTACACACATACAAACACTCATCCCTATGCATTTCCATTCTTTCACAAATCAATGAACCATCTTTTAGATGTCACACTTACATCGTTAACATAATTAGAATGAAGTAAACCAATAGTTTCCCTGCACTGATAAATATTTCAAAATATTTTTCAGTGTTTGTACAGCAGCACTGTACTGATATTCCTCAACATTCTTGTTTCGATTTGTTCTAAAGTTCAAAAATTATGTGTTAAACTGCAATTAATTCAGCTTGAACCTGAAAAAGAAATGAGAACAGCTGAAATCAGAACTGAATTTGAGAATGGAACACTTGGCATTGCTCTAAGATCTAGAGCATGTCTTTAGATAGCAGCATATGATTGCTGAGAGTAACCAAATGCTGAAATGTTGTGGAAAGCCTTTATATGGACATGGTTTGGGCATGTTTCATGCAAATGACTAACCTCACTCATTTAAAATACTTCAAATTCATTAAAATGGAATGATAAGAACAAATTCATGTGCATGTGCATGTGTTGAGAATTAGGCAGACATTTTTCGTGATAAGTTCTCCACTAAATAATAAAGAAAATAATCAATGCAATTATTAGTGAATGAGACCCATTGTCCCTTATGATTTCTTTCAGTAAATGCAAATCTACTTTAACAATTAACTCAGAGGATTAATCTGTACAAGTTAACACAAGTTAAGCTCATTTGAAAACATCTGTGACATGCTTTACCATCAATTAACCCTTAAATACATGAATGTTTCGCCAATCATTCTTACATATTCAGTGACCCAGATCTATATCTAACACGGATGGATGTCTACCTGTCGCGATAATATAAAACTCTCCTTATATTATATTAGAGTAACAATTACAGAAGAATAAAATAAAGCATATTTTGTTTCCTTTTAGAGCTTAGAAGGGTTCAGTTTGAGCAGGTGTTTTATGCCATCATCACTGTCCTCATCAGAGCTCATTTCCCAGTACATTCAGCTAATGATAGTTTTAAGATCGTGAATATGAGCCATTTCACAATGTGAAACATATTCTCAAAAGTATAATTTTCAAAATCAATATTTTGATCGCTGACAGCTTATTCACCAGATCTACCATCAAGAGACAGTGACACTAATTTGATTGCGTTCAGTCATTGCTCTGCAGTAAATCACTGAGCCATTTCAAGTTTTGCTTATGATACATCCTTTTCTTTTGTTTTCTGCCTGCACTAACTATGAGTGAAACGTCACTTCATCACTGTGTATCAGACATTGCCATCTTGTGGAATAAAGGTAAATTGCACTTATTCCATCATAAAAGATTCAAGTCTTGTTGTGCAGAAAAAATATATGTACAATGATACACACCTCGGGTCGTTAGCGACCCTATACAATTTTTACAAAAAATTAATGGGAAAACAGGCATTCTTTTATAATTTTATGATTTTTTCTTGTTATATTGTTTATAATGAATTGATTGAGGAATACTAAGAAGGTTGATGTCTAACTTTAAAAAATGAATGACAATGAGGGTAGTGAATGATATATAGTCGATAAAGACCCGAGGTATGCATTTAAGGGTTAACACACACACATAAACACACACTGACACAAATGTGCATACAAATTACATCTATGGAACTTCTACTATTATATTATTATCCCCCATTAGTACCACTTTAAGAGCATAAAACATGAAATATTCTACACAAGTAATGCTAATATTTATACAAGCTTGATTTCAAGTGTTATTGCGTGTAATGTGTCAGGCTACAGTTCACATTCTCAACATTAGTGTAAACTGTCTTCTTCTATGGTAATTTTCTCTTTCAGTTCCACAACTGTCAGAATATTGCTGAGCTAGTTAAACTTTCAACATGTTTATAATTAGCTGCCTAAATAATAACTCTACTTCCCCTCTCTTTCTGAACCAGGACAGGCCTACAAGTTAACTATGTGCAATAGGGATGCATGTTTACGTACACTGAAAAAAACAATAAGCAAAATGTACTTATTTTTTCTTTGCAAGTTTTTGTATGCATATCTTTTATGTAAATTTCAAATATGGAATTAAGTAACTCTACTTAACTAAGTTAAGTAAAATTAACAAAGAAAATAAGTGATTTTAACTTGGCGAGTAAAAAGTTGAGTAATTTCTACTTAGTTGAAGTTTCTTTTGCAATACATTTCACTCAAACAATAGAACACTGAATTAAACCATGCTTTTAACGTGTTTGCTTTACTTAGAAACATTTAAGTAAATAATACAATAGATATTGTGTAGACACCATAGACACAGAGACCTCAATAATTGGTACACAATACACAATGACGGTAATATTCGATGGATTGTTTTTGAGTGTGAATGTGCCATTTTGAGTAGAAAATGAACTCCAAATGTCACAGAATGGCAAGTTACTAAACATTACCACAAAAGCAATGATAAAACAGTGTAAATACAGCTGGAAAGCAGATATGGAAAAATCAACCTCATTAATTATTCAAGGCCCAGTGCATGATGGGAACACCAGTATCCGAAAAGTTGAGAGTAGTTTTACTTAATTTTATAATGTTGATATTTATGCTTTAATTTCTACAAGCTTAAATTGAATACTAATATTTACTTAGTTTTTTTAATTCTTGCCTGAACTAACTTTTTTCATGTAAAAATTCCATTTGTTTTTTCTGTAGTATTTGCTTCACCATAAAATCATTTTTTACAGTGATACCATTTGAGTTTGTGTACTTGTCTACAGTATGTTTCTGGCATGAGAGTGACCTTTTTTCCCCTATAGAACTTGTACTTTAACTAGAATATTCCTTTAAGAAAAATTCACTGGAAAGACACTGTCAAGTCATCTGTAAAAACAAAAATACCATGTCTGACTGCAGCCTCCACAGCTTTAATCGTACGTGACAAAAGCTCCACCTCAAATTGGAGCCGCCCAGTGACATATGCCACGCTGACCTGCCCAAGCCACGCTGCTTGGCTGGGCTTCGCTATTCTCAGCCTCAGTCAGCAAGAAGCTCAGAATAATTACTGCTAATGACAGGATGGTGAATTTCACTGTTATGCCTCTCCCGTTGTGAATCATTACAACTGCATTGTAAATAACAAGTAGAATCACATTGTACATGAAGCCACGGGGAAGGGCCTTTCACTTTTAGTTTTAGTTTTTTGTTTTTTTCTGATGTATACGTTCCTTGCTTTGTTGACATAAGAATATATTTGGAACTAAGGATATTAAAGTCAATTAGCCCTCTGGTGTATCATTTTTTTATAAATGATGCAGAGAAAATCGTATTTAAAATACAATAATAATATTCAACCAAAAAAAAAAAAAAAAAAAATTACATTTTAGCATTATCATATGACATCCCCTGTTAGGTCACATGCTATCAAGGCTCTATTGTGAGTTCATTTTAAACTAGGAAATACATATATTAAAAAAAATTATAAAATACATATATCTAAAAAAAAAAAAAAATATATATATATATATATATATATATATATATATATATATATATATATATATATATATATATATATATATATATATATGAAGAGTTTCGTTGCAAAACGTTTTTAACATTTTTGTCAAAACATGTTTATTATTGTTATCATGTTATTATTTTGTTTTATGGTGCTACTTAGCTGTATTTAAGTTATGAAGGTTTAAATCAAAACAAACCAACTGCAGTTTAATTGATATTAATTGGAATGCACAACCAAAAAACAAGATTTTTGAAAAATTAAAAAAACGGACTTATCTCAATTTGCAACGAAACTCTTCATATATATCATTGTACAAATGTGTTTTCTAAAGGGTTTTTTTTTTTTTTTTGAAAAACCTAATAGGACAATGACAGTTATAAATGATGAAACCCTAAAATAAGGTCAAAGATCAGATGTAGAGAACTAATTTTGGAAAATTATTTTTTGCCTTAAATCCATGTAAATATAAAGTCATTCAATTTTTCTAGCTGTGATTTCATAATTAGTCCCATAGTGGGTAAGAAAAATAAAAACATATGTGAATGAGGTGAAGATAAAACAATGGAATGATATTTAAAGTAATAGTCCACCCTAAAATTAAAAATCTGTCATTGTTTATTTGCCCTCATTTCTTTTAAAACCTGTATGCCTTTCTTTCGACCATGGAACAAAAAAGATGTTTAGCAGATTGTCTTTAGTGTACATAGCAGAAGAAAAAAAGGAAAAAAAAGACACCACCCTGAGCCTCTTCTAGCGTTAGAATAGTTCACGCACTTTGTGTAGGTGGCCGACAACTGGCTTTCCCAGGAATATCAACACTGGCATGTCCAAATTATAATAAGAACAAGTCACAGTTATGTGCTGCTTATAACACAAGAGTGTGAGATCGATTTCAAAATAGCCATAGTGAATACAATTGAGTGAGGCTAAAATGCCTGAGAGAGTAGAGAAGAGGACACTAAAGCTCTGTTCCAAAACCTAGTGTGCTGCCTTGCTGTCTACTCTTTCATAAGCAGCCTCTTTTTTAAGAGTCTGATGTTAGTACGTTGCAAAGATAATGACGTGACAGAAATAACACTCCTTAAGTAACAGTTACAGGAGACGTAACCAACAACTTAATCCAGTAGAGTCTATGCTAGCATGTTGCCAGGCTAATGTTTAAGAATAGTAATAATTTTGAAAATACTGAAATGCACACATAAAATATTGTAGAAAATAGATTAATTCATATTGTTTATTAGATTGATTTATTGATGATTAAGGGGACCAACACATAATCATGTGTAACAATTTGTATAAAAAAAAAAAAAAAAAAAAAAAAAGCAAGCCTGCCATTTTAGCTGAGTTCTCTCAAGCAATTTTAGCTGAGTTCATTCTCAAGCAAGTCCTTGAGATCTTTTATTAAGTGTCGGGACTTGTGTTTCATGGAAATCACTAACACTTTATTACTTAATGTCCACTTTAGACATTCTTCTAACTATAAGCAACTTTGCAACTACATGTCAACTACCAGTCATTAGAGTATTAGTAGACTGTCTGCTTAATATATGGCAACACTTTAGTTTGATGCTCCCCCAACAGACATTCTACAGATAAGTAACTTTGCAACTACATTTCAACTTATTCTAACCCTTACCCTAACCTAACAGTCTAATAATACTCTAATGAGAGTTAGGATAATGTCTAAAGTGAACTATCGAATAAAGTGTAAACTGGAATCCATACCAGAGTGTTCTGCATTGCAAGTGTAATGCTGAACCAGGTGAGCTACTGAGCAAGTTTACTATGTCAGAAAAAAAAAAAAAAAAGATTATGTGATGCAAAAATAAAAATGAGTTTACAAATAATGCACTATGATAAAAGTGTTTTGACGTCATAATAAAATATAGTAGTCAACATTTGAAGTGGATCAAAAAAGTTCATCAAAGCTGTCCCAAGAACTAATTTTTTTCTAAGAAGAATTATTTAGGACAATTTTGATGAAAAGTTTTGATCCACTTCAAATGTTGACTACTGTACTATTGTGCAAGGAACCATGCAAAATAGTCTTTATTAATTGATTGATCTGCCCCTATAATCAAAAAGAATAAAAGTTGTTGATGTTTTAGTGCCATTAATGTTCATTTCAGCTGGAAACTGCAGTGAATTTTAGGTATAGGTATGTTTTTGGAGTTTTCCAAAAATGTAAGTAAAAGCACTAAAACAAACTATATTGTACGTTATACAACCCAAATTCCAGAAATGTTGGGATGTTTTTTTTTTTTTTTTTTTAAATTTGAATAAAATTAAAACTAAAAGACTTTCAAATAACAAGAGTCAATATTTTATTCACAATAGAACATAGATAGCATAACAAATGTTTAAATTGTTAAAATTTTATGCACAAAACTTTACAATTTTATGCACAAAATGAGCTCATTTCAAATTTGATGCCTGCTACAGGTCTCAAAATAGTTGGAATGGGGGCATGTTTACCATGGTGTAGTATCTCCTCTTCTTTTCAAAACAGTTTGAAGACATCTGGGCATCGATGTTATGAATTTCTGGAGTTTTGGTGTTGGAATTTGGTCCCATTATTGCCTGATATAGGTTTCCAGCTGCTGAAGAGTTTGTGGTCGTCTTTGACATATTTTTCATATTCTCCAGTGAAAGATCTGGAATGCAGGCAGGCCAATTCAGCACCCGGACTCCTCTACGTTGAAGTCATGCTGTTATAATAGCCGCAGTATTTGGTTTTGCATTGTCCTGCTGAAATAAACAAGAACTTCCCTGAAATAGACGTCGTTTGGAGGGGAGCATATGTTGCTCTAAAACCTTTATATACCTTTCAGCATTCATAGTGCTTTCCAAAACATGCAAGCTGCCCATACCATATGCACTTATGCACCCCCATACCATCAGAGATTCTGGCTTTTGAATTGAATGCTGATAACATGCAGGAAGGTCTCCCTCCTCTTTAGCCCGGAGGACGTGGCGTCTGTGATTTCCAACAAGAATGTCAAATTTGGACTCGTCTGACCAGAGAACACTTTTCCACTTTGAAACAGTCCATTTTAAATAAGCCTTGGCCCACAGCACACAACGGCGCTTCTTTACTATGTTCACATATGGCTTCGTTTTTGCATGATAGAGCTTTAGTTGGCATCTGCAGATGGCACAACGGATTGTGTTTACCGACAGTGCGTTCTGGAAGTATTCCAGGGCCCATTTAGTAATATCATTGACACAATCATGTCAATGAGTGATGCAGTGTCGTCTGAGGGCCTGAAGACCATGGGTATCCAGTAAAGGTCTTTGGCCTTATCCCTTACCCACAGAGATTTCTCCAGTTTCTCTGAATCTTTTGATGATGTTATGCACTGTAGATGATCACTGTAGAAGCCTTTGCAATCTGACATTGAGGGACATTGTTTTTAAAGTACTCCACAATTTTTTACACACTCCTTCACAGCTCTGCCCATCTTAACTTCTGAGAGACTCTGCCTCTCTAAGACATCCCTTTTATAACTAATCATGTTACAGACCTGATACCAGTTAACTTAATTAGTTGCTAGATGTTCTCCCAACTGAATCTTTTCTAAATTTCTTGCTTTTTCAGCCATTTGTTGTCCCCGTGCCAATTTTTTTTGAGACCTATAGCAGGCATCAAATTTGAAATGAGCTCATTTAGTGGATAAAAGTGTAAAATTTCTCTGTTAAACATTTGTTATGTTATCTATGTTCTATTGTGAATAAAATATTGGCTCATGTGATTTGAAAGTCTTTTAGTTTTAATTTTATTCAAATTTAAAAAACATCCCAACATTTCCGTAATTCGGTTTGTACATTTCACATAATCATTAATCATAAGAGAAGTTGCATGTTTAATGTATAGATCTAGCCTATTGCTATAAAACATATGCAAAATAATACTACTACTAATATTAATAAAAATAAGATAAATAAGTATCAGTATAAATATTTAAGTATAAATAAGATACAGTTGATAGAAATCTCTTGCAACCCAAAGGTTAAGAACCTCTGGCTGAACTGTTCTGTGATCAGTTGTGCCGGAGGTTAAGGGATGATTATATTAGTTTACTTTAAAGAGTCAGAAGAAATGTGAGAAAAGGTACATTGCTCATGCTGGTAAAACTTTATTTTTGTCTCTAGCCTCTTGAGGTTTTGTTTCTGGATGAACTGACAGACTTCTGTGAAAAGAACTCACACACAAACACAAAAGCAGCATGAAGCCACCTGCCACTGCTGTTGGAGTTCAACTCCTCCCTCCTCAAGCAGGAAACACGACTCATCCACAGACTGCTTCAAGAGACAATGAACAAGGAATGGAGAAGAGTGGGGTGGGAGTGAAGAGGGACAGAGGCCTTGGATTAAATGAAGGACAAAGACAAGCTTGAGTTACAACAGCACTTGACTCACAGACAGTAGAATATTGTATTGCTCTTTTTAATCTTAAAAGACATAAAGGAAAATTCCTTGGATTGTCTCAGTCTATTGTTGATATACAGTATGAATAGAGCCATATAGCTCAGATGATTTGGTCTGATTAGAATTTGATGAAAAATATTTGAGTTCATTTTGAGATATATAACTTGAAAATCTGAGACATTGTTGAGATCTGAAACTCCAGAAGAGCAACATATGATGGTGTCTTTATTTATCAGGAGAAACATATAAGAAGCATGATTTATTTGTTCTCCATTTCATTGCTGTATAAAGGCAAGATATAATTGAGATCATTTCACTTATGGTTTGTCTCACTTACCATGTGACAGTCTGTGTGTGTGTTGTTAAAGTTCATTATAAGCAAGTAATTAGTGTGAGATGTGTCATGATGTGCCATTGTGATGATGCATTCTCTGTACAACATGTATGACATGCAGAGGGCCCTTACTGTTTTGAAACCTTATATTTACTCTTCTGAATGTTTGATCACAGATTTAACAGTATTTAACAGTACTATTAGTGTCACATGAAAATGAAAATCACTGGACCTAACAGAAAAGTACAATTACATGCTGCACATGGTTTGTCCCTGAGAGCAGTGTAACCAGTCTCCAAATATTCTTGACTTACCGGATTTTTGGAGAGTAAACATGCATACGTGCATGCGTATGGGTTTGTGTGAGTGTATGTGCATGTTCAGCCGGACCCTCCCCCTCCCTCCTCAGTGCCGTCGCCGTGGCAGCCTGATTATGTAAGTTGTTATCCAATCAGAGTGCGCCTGCATTGCTGTGTCCCGTGCAACTGCTGTTTGTTTGCATAGCAGATAGTCCTGGGGTAGTTTAAGAGTTCAGGACAAAAGCAGACACACACACATACCTACAAAACATTTATGTAACACTTCACACGACAAGCCTACAGAAAGTACAGAAAATATGTTCATTGTCATCGGAGAATTCATAACAATAAGACTGGAGGTTTGTGATGCTTTGAATACTGCTACAGTATATCACAAGATGTTGTTGCAATGCTATATATATAATTATGTATACAGTTATACATTTACATCATACATAAGCTTGTATATTTAGTCACTGATTTACTGATTTATGAGAGTTTATACTGTAATAACATGTTATTACAGTATAAACATAAAGTTAGATGTTGGTAGTAATAATATCAAGTGTGTCAAGTGTGATGTGTGAAGTCAAGCATCACTATTTGAACAAGCCCTTAATCTGAGATATTTAACTCATACTACTGTTTGTGCTAAAGACATGAATTATGCCACAGACTGCGTGGTTTGAACACCTAAGCAACCTCTAGCAATTCCTTGGCAACCACACAAAACTCTCTAGCAACCACTCATGTCACCATAACAACCACTCCTGCAATCATAGCAACCAGCCAGAGCACTACTGCAAATACATAGTAGTGTGCTAAAAAAATCTTATAAACCCTCTAGCAATACCCTAGCAACCACACAAAGCACTGTGGCAACCACCCAGAACACCACAGCAACCACAAATATCACCATAGAAAGTGCTTAAAAATACTTAGAACTCATTATTAAATATCTTCCAATACCCAAACAATCACCCAAAACTTCCAAGCAACCACCCAAGAGGCCATAGCAAAGTATACTTAGAACATCTTAGCAATGCCTTAGCAACCACCCAAAACCTCCTAGCAACCACACAAGACACTATAGCAATGCATTAAAAACTACGTCAAACATCTTAGCAACTTCCTAGCAATGCTGTAACAACCACACAGAACACTGAAGCAACCATCCAGGAACATCACAGCAACCCTAATCACCACAGCATGAGCATAGCAATGCACTAAAATGACTTAGAACACCTTTGCTTCCACCTGGCAACGCCCTAACAACCACCAAAACACCACAGAAATGCTCTAAATCACTCTAGAACACCTTTGACAACTGCATTGCAATGCCAACCACTCAACCAACCACATTTTTCTTTTTTTCTTTACAAAATGTAAAATTCTTGTAAGCATATTTGTAATTATCCACCAGGCTGTAACTGTGTGTGAAAAGCACACTGAGCTAAAGAAGCATTTCAGATGCAATGAGCTTTGGGAGCTTAGCCAATCTGCTGATTGAGAGAGAGAGAGCTGTGTGGTGAGAATGAGGAAGAGGAGGAAGGTGCTGTTGGTGAGAGGTGAAAGAGAACGCACTGTGCTGCTTACTCAAGCACTGATGGCTACAATAGAGCTTCCTCTGCCAGGCGTCAGGGTGCACACACACACACACTATCGTGTAGCAAGATGTGCCCACAGATGTGTACAAGAACAGCAAGAACAGACACCTTTTGCGAACTCACACACTCATAGAAGGACAATATGGTACACTTAAAGTGGACACAGTTTTAGCCGAGTGCACACAATGTACAAAAATTGATAATGTTCTCTCTCTCTCTTTCTCTCTCTCTCTCTCTCTCTCACACACACACACACACACAAACACACACACACACACACACACACACACTAGGAGTTCATGAACTGTTCGTAGAAAAGCTCACTCAGCATTCTGTGCTAGAACACTCTCAGCATGAGGGAGATATACATCATTACAGCTCACAGTGTTTCACACATCACTTTTTTCTTTATTTGTAAAAAATTTCATTCAATCATATTTAAAAGTGTTTTCTGTAATTTTTTTTTATGTTAAAAACCTTTCTTTTCTCCAAGTTTAATGTGCAGAGACTGTAAGCAAGCCATTGGTAGGTTGACTTCCAAAAGATACTGTGACTAGTTTATTTAAGTGGCCCAAAATGTCAGCCACAGCCCTAACCAATAGTGTAAGTTTGGAGGTGGAGTTAAGTGTTTGTCTGACCAGTGGAAGGTGAGGGTGGTGTTATGGAAACCTGTTTATGAACATCTTTAGTAGGGATAGAACAAACATATTTCCCTGAAATCACATACGTTTTTGAGAAAAGGTGTGTCATTCGGGTTATGCACAACAAACGTTGCTTCCAGTTCAGGTCCTCTGTACAAGAAACAGTGAGCACTAGGTGCGTCCAAAATTGCATACTGTTAAGGGCCTGATATGCTCACAGTAAAGTTCTTTTTCATTCTTCACTTAAAGGGGAAAAAAAGGTTGAAATATATATGACCAGCAGTATACAGAACATCCTGACTCTGACTTTTCATGTCAAAGAAGGCAAAGCCCCAGAGCACAACTATCTACTACATAATCGCCACAGACCAATAGTAGTTTAAAGGTGTTTACAGTCCGCTCCTGCTGAAGTAGCACAGCACCCTCAATCGTAGACTCATAGGTGGGCAAAGTAGAGGCAGATATTATCGATTAAGCCTGCCTCCAACTTGCGGCTCTTGGTAAGTCATATGCGAAGGCAAGTTAAGCCGAGTTCAGACTGCACGATTTTAGCCCCGATTTTGGCTCGCCGACAGGTTTTGAGAAATCGCCGACAAATGCCCGAAATCACAGGCAAATCGGTGCTCGTTCACACGAGTGACAATCACGCAGTGTGAATGAGCAAAGACGCGATCTGAGAGAATCGCCGACGAGTCGCCGACACCCGTGAGATATTTGGCATGCTAAATATCTGGACCTGTCGGCGATTAAAAATCCTGCAGTGTGAAAAGTGTTCTGACTGAAAACTACATCGGTGATGACTGACAGCCAATGAGAGAGCAAGAGACAGAGAAGTGTGGAGTTCGGGGAGGAGTTATAGACCATAATATCAGCAAGCATGGCTTCATTCACATAAACATTACAATTCTATCAAACAGAAACAAAGCACAAACATTTGCTTGAACATCCGCAACAGCAGCACATTGAAAAGTTATGTATTTAGCTCCAACTGTCATTGCAGAACACACAATCCTTGTACTTTGCGTCTCCCCAAACATTTCCTCCATATTCTTCTTTTCTTTGTATTGTTTTCGCTGCAAATCAGCGCACAGGCAATTCGTATTTCAAGCTTCATGTGGGCTACTATTTTTAATAATAATCCCACCGTGTGCCTCAATCAGCTCCCTAGTTCAGTAGTCAGGGCACTGATCAGGGTATCAACCACATTCACTTTCATTATGTACTGATTCACTACCTAGGGAGCTAGGGATCTGATTGAGACGCAGGGCCAGTCTCACGTGAGAACTCTGGTCTTGCGCGCGTTGTTTCCTTGTCAGGTCTCGCGTGTGTTTGGTTGTGAAACGTAGTTTGCGTGCCAGACAGAGTTGTCGGCGATTCTTCCTATTGTAAAGTCATGCAGTGTGAAACCTTCTGTCGCAGATCCATCGTGCAGTATGAACGCAGCAGCGACTGAATGCTGGCCAAGATAGTCATGCAGTGTGAAAAGAACAGTGAACCGACTACTTTGAAAATCGTGCAGTCTGAACTCGGCTTTAGGCATGGGAGACCCTGCACACCATGATATCCACCCAATCTTTGCTCAGCAGTGCTGCTGGAGGGTGATAGGCTGTAGGATGGGTATATGTCTGAGAACATCCTATCCCCATCATCTGCCCCCAAGGTGAGATTGGCATTGGTCAGTGGCTATGGGTGGAGGTTGATTTTCTCTGGCAACTCTCTTTCTCCACTCTGATATCCTGTAAGTATCCTTTTCCAGGGTTGAGTTATATTCTCCCCTATCTTAGGGTCCAAAGTAGAATTATGCTCCCCTGTGAATGGATGCTTGGTAAGTACACCCTTAAGGGTGGATGGAGGGTGAGCGGAGTTATGTAGGGCAGTATAGATTCCCTCTACTTATTTTGTCTCCCTCTCCAACTTCTGTTGGATCTTGAAGTAGGGATGTATGCTCCCCTTTGGATGGGTGCTTCATAGGCTGCTCTAGTATGACTCATGTTCAATACTATAGTTAGCACTGGAATAGAGCTTTTATTCAAGTCAGGGTTCAGCTGCTCTCTCACAGCCAACATTTTTAAGGGCATGAACTCTCCTACAGCCTCTTTGGGGTTAGAGTATATGGTGGGTGAGAGCTATTGGCAAACTGCAGCCTGCCTTCTCTTGGACATTTTTTCCCCTTTGGATGGCCCTATCTGGGACATTTTTTCCCTTTGGATGACCCTAAGGGTTGATGCAAGGTAGATGTAGTTATGTAGGGACGTATAATTTCCCACTGCTTTGTTTACCTCTCTCCCCAACTACTGTTGGGTCCTGAAGTAGGGATAGAGCTTCCCTTTGGAAGGCTCTACTATGGCCCTGATTTGACAATGCTACCAAGTAAAGGTTGAGCTGCCCTCCCACAGTTACATTAGGGCCTTTAAGTAGGACCTAAGCTCCTCTGTAGTTCTTTGGGGGTTTTAAAGCCTGGGAGAAGAGAGTTACTGGACAACTGCAAACTATGTGCTGCTCTTGTTTGACTTCTTTCATGAGTAGAGTAAAGATGGTGACTTCCCCTTGGAGGAGTGGCAAGGTTATAGCCTACAGTGCTAATTACTGATGTTTTAGCGGCTTGCATGCTCCCTTTGGTAGCTGTTCATTATGATACCCCTTAGAGTTGAGTAAGTTGAACTTAAGTACGGTGGACAATTTGTTTTCCCCAGTGTTGTGTATTGTGTCTTTTGGATTTACCCTTAATTGACACTCTGACTATGGCTAAGTATCTGTAAAGTCAACTTAGCTATGCCCATTATGTTTGTGCACATATCCACAGCTAAACGAGCAAGCATTCCCTCAGCATGGCGTAGTGGGTATTGGTTGCCCATACTTCCACTTCGAAAGGGAAAATCTCAGGTAAGAATGTAACCTTGGTTCCTTGAGAAGAGGAACAAGACATTGTGTCTTGTTGCCATGCCTCAGGCCTGCCTGCACATCTCCTTCAAACAAAAGAGTTGACGTGTTTTACAGGCGCCCTTTTATACTTACAGACAGGAACTTGTGATATCATGGACTGTCTTCAGCCAGTGTTTGTCACACCTGCTTTAGACACCAGCCACACTAAGGGCATTCCCTATAGCGTCAATCCAAGACAAAGTCTTTAGTTCCCCTTCTCAAGGAACCAGGGTTACAGTCGTGACCTGAGAATGTTTTTAACATGAGCATATATTTAAAGTGCACCTATTATGCTTTTTAGATAATACCTTTCATGTAGTGTGTAATATTTGTGTATGTAAAAGGTCAGCAAAGTTTTAAAGATCAAAGTGCCAAGTATCCCAAAAGAAAGAATTGATTCTGAACTGCCGAAACGAGTCATCAGTAATTCCAGCCTTACTTCTGTAACATTCATACGTAACAATGTAACAAATTTGCACAATGCCCACCTATGGTCTTCATTAGCTGCCCGTGAATATCTACTTTGGCCCGCCCTCAAACACTGTAGCTGCTTTGTGTTGTGTATATATATCGAGAAGATACTGTTTTCTGCACTGCAAAAGCAAATTCTTTTTGTGCCTAGATAGTGCACAGAGATCTGTAATATCTGCCTGAGGGGAGAAGTGCAAACAAAGTTGTGGCTGAGGTGAGAGGGGTATGTGATGATGTTACCTGCCCATTCCTTCACTATGGAGTTGTACAAGTCCTGAATGTTAGGCAGGTGCACAGCAATTATCCTTTCAGCTGTTCTAACAGTCTGTTGCAGTCTTCTTATATCTGATTTGCTGGCAGACCCAAACCAGACAATTCTGACTACTTTGAGTAATGATATAGGATGAAACAAGATTTGTTTTACAAACTTTGATGTTACATCAGTCATTCACGTTAGTGCTCGGCTAACATATGTACTGTTAATGATACAGTTAATGATACAGTTCCCACATGTGCACTTCAATAAATTAGAAATATACATATCAGTGTTACGGAACAGACTCACAACAATGTAGAAATGAATATGAGAATTTTATTGGATGTAGCAGGTAAAATAAACAGGCAGGTAAGTAAATCAGTCAAAGCAGTAATGCAATAATGGATGGAAATACTGACAGTTATTTGTATTGCAGGTGATTTGAGGATGTAGTGGACATGAGCAGCCGAGCACAAACTTTGGTGACGTGAGTGGAGCATGGAAGGAGTCCAGGGAATGAAGACGCTGAAGACACAGAGGATCAGAAGAGACAATAGAGCAACAACACATGAAGGTAAGTAGACCAGGCTGAAGTGTGTGCTTATATGCTGCTGTGGTGATGAGGAGATGACGATCAGGTGCGGGTGATTAGTACTCTGGGGACAGTGATCTCTGTGACTGGGTGGTGATGGAGCCTGGCCGATCTCTGACAATCGGTTCGTTGATTGACATACACTTGTTAATGCTGATGTAGAGGAATTACAGTTGCAAAATCTCAAAATGTACAACAAACTGAGGAAAAACTTATCTCTGAGAAATGTCCTGCTCAAATTGTCTTTGCTATGGGGGTTCTGGTTGAATAATTAATTCTTCCAATGTTTCGTCATCGGACTTCCGCTCAAATTGATATTGTAAAACTGATGCTATTGTTGCTGTCTTTACAGTGTGTACAATCGCTGAGCTTTAGGAAACCTCTGGAGCTTAAATTCAGTTATGGTATTGACTGTTTTTTTCCAATACACGCTATAACCGGTGGACCAATCACAACAGACTGGGCCATCTGACCAATCAGAGCAGAGCAGGCTCACAGAAAGGAGGGATTAAGAGAGACGGAATCTTCAGACAAGTTGTTTTAGAATCTTTGAGAAATGAGGTGATGTGCAAAGTATATTATAAGAAAATGAAAGTGTTTTTTGTTAGTTTGTTTTTGTTTTTTTTTACCTTTTATGCATGTGAACCTGTTGTAGGATATCTCCAAACAAAATTAGGAACCTTTAAAATAGCATAATAGGGGCACTTTAATTTTTTGACTTTTTATGGTTATTTTTGCAACAACAACAACAACAAAAACTCTGTGTGTACCCTCAGATGAAATCAAGATACCTTTAGGAGCTAAACAGAAGAAATCACTGTTAGGATTATTTTGCTTCTGGTACTTTATTGGTCTTAAAGAGGAACTATAATGCGCCTTTTACATGATATGTCTCTGGTGTCTCGAGAATGTGTCTGTCAAAATACCCCACAGATCATTTATTATAGCTCAGTTAGTCAGTTCATACTGCTGTTACCACCTTCTCTGACAAACTGAACTTTTCCTGTTTGGTCATGTGACATTTAATAGAAACTTATTACTTTTATAAGCATTTGGACTTGCAACTTTTGCCTGGCACATGATAAAACTAAAAATATCATGGACTTCAAAGGACCTGGGACATATCTAGAGACCAGAATATCATAGAGACTTGGCACTGGGTTTGACTAAGGCCAGTAAGCAACCAATAAGTAAAAACCCTATAGCAAAGTATTAGGAACCACTAAGTACACCTTAGTATTGTGATGTTTGTTGCCACAATTGGTGTAGAAATTACACTGTTAAATAAACAAAACTTTATATGAATAGCTGTTAAATGATTTCTTCAGTTAGGTTAATTATTTTTCAGTACAAGATGATAACAAGAGTGACCTTTTTTCCCTCATTGTCCTTTGTCATCATTGAACCAACTTCTAAGCTGTATCCTATTTACGACATGTGTTTCATGTTCTACAGTTCATTGCTAAGTTGTGAGACACATTCTTTTTTTACTTTATCACTGGCATTCTAGAAACTCAGAGGTCAATATGTGCCAGATTATGTGCATGTGTGCGTGCGCGTGTGTGTGTGTGTGTGTGTGTGTGTGTGTGTGTGTGTGTGTGTGTGTGTGTGTGTGTGTATGACTGCTGTCTGGGTTACGATTTTTGCAAGAGTATGTGGTTTGGCATATTTAACTCTTCCTCTTTAGGCTTCAGTCCTTATCAGGAGCAAACACCACACCATTTACATGCACTCAGTATCCAAAGAAGCATGCTTACAAAAGACAGATGTTGAAAGAACGAGGGCAGAATCATAAGTGTTGATTTGATGAATAGTGCATAATAACAATTTGTATAATTTGAATACATAGAGAGATATGCTTAGCATTATTCTTGTAATGTAATTTCTGAAAGAGATTCATAATAACAGACAGTAAAATAAACAAGGCTATTACATTTAATTTGCTAGGTTTACCAGTAATCTCACTGAGAAAATCATGTCAACAGTTTACTAGGTTGATAAATCACTTTTGAGGATGAAACAATCAATGGATTTTTCAAAGTTCTAGTAAAGTGTTTATTATTATAATTATTATTATTATTATTGTTATTATTTTCACTGAAAATAAATCTGAAAGTTAGAGTTGATTAGAGGCTTTAGAGTTGCGATCTGTCCAGCATAGTGCAGTTCCGCTAAAAGTTCTGTTTTATTTTCTCAGACATCTGGAACATAGATTGGCTGTAGACAGTAGAGTAGCGAGTACGGGTGAAAAGACAGTCTGAGAGAGAAATTAAGGTCTCTCCATCACTCTGTCAGATCACTCAGTGCTGATTTCCATATCAATATTTGAGTGACACTAAATGATTTCAAAACAACAGGGGTGCGTGACAGAGTGGCGCCCGAGCAGCGCTGTCTATTTTGCTTGTGTGGGTGTGTGAGAATTTGTGGCCGGGACTGTATATGGGCAATTTATGAATATTGCTGTTCATTTATTCAAATGAAAAAAAAAAAACAAGTTTATTCCATACCATGGTGAATAATATTTTCAAGTAATCGTTCATCCAATAATAAAAAATGCGGTCATCATTACTCACCCTCATGTTTTTACTAAACTTACTTTCTGTTGTGGAAAACACAAAAAAAGATCTTTTGAGGAATGTTTCTCACTAATCTTTACCATACAGCAAAAAATGAAAAATGGCATATACAAAATGCTAATTTTCAAAAAGAAGAACCACCACTGATTCTCCATGAGTATGCATGTGGTCGATTTTTCGCTCTGTTCCTCAAACAAAGCTATTGCATGGCTTCAGAAGACTTGTAAAATAGCACACAAGGTAAATTGACTTTTATAATACTTCATGATGCTTTTCTGTCCTTTTTAGAGCTTCACAGCCCCTTTCACATTCATTGGGTTGAAAAGAGAAGTGTGAACATGCCAATTTCTTTTTTGACAAACTATTTCTTCAAGCTCACCTGAATCATGTATGGTGGCAATGTGCATGTTTATGTGAGAGTTCACGTCTGTTGTGGTAGATACTTCCTGCGTTTGTGGGTGTTTGCAGCAGATGCTGAGTTCACATATGACTAACACTGGTTCTCTCGCACCGGCACATCCCACTGTTGTCTGATTATGTGCTGCGTTCTATCCATTCTGTCTGTAGCTTTTAAAAGTTATTGTTTATCCACAGCTTAGATCATTTTGACACTGAGATCTCCTCCTTCTCAGATTTGTTTCTTCATCTTCCTCCAATGCATTCCCAGATGTATAGTTAAAATGTACAGATAAACAAAGAGAACTGGCCAATAGTTGTTCCACAGACTAGAGAGCTGTCTACCTAGACATAATTTTAAAAATTAAGCTTAATCATACACATGTTCCAAATGGGAAGGCTTCCAGAAAGTATACAAAAAAAGGTAACTTAAAAATGGCAACATTTTAAATAAACAGTTTTTTTATTATTATTATTATTAAAAATTATTATAAAATATATATGAAGCAACTTTATTTGAATTAATTTACACAAACAAAAAATTTTAAGGGTTAAATCAGGTAGCTCTTTAAGGTAACAATTGCTGGTTACCAATTTTTACAGTCAGCAAATATTTATGCTGCCTTCTACCCTCTTTTAGGCATTTTAGCCAACAGAGCGAATATTACTCATTAGAAAAGTGATCTTCGACTCAAGACAAAGGAAAAGTCAATCAAACTATATGGATGGTTAATGAGTAGTTTAATGATCTTGTTCTGTTTGGAAATCAAGAGTTGTTGAATTTATTAGTAGCACTGTAAACAAAACAAAAATCCCCATAAAATCTACATAAAAAGAATGAATAAACAGTAGCTGTGGATGACAGAACTTACTGTAAAAAATATGGTAGCAACATTTTACGGGACAGCACTTACATTACTGTCTATTTTACAGTTCAGAACTGTATAATTCAAAGGTTTATATTGTAATAGTTATGGTTCATAACTGTTTATTTTACACACTTAAAAAAAGCAGCTGCTTTTTGACAGAAATGTACCATAAAAAATATAGAAGCAACATCTTTCACTGTAAATGATTTATGTTGTTTTCACAATAATATACTGTATAATAGTTCCATACTGTAGAATCTGAGTACAGTATGTTACTGTACATTTAGTCTTTTTTACAACATTATTACTGTATTCTTAACAGTTTCAAACTGTATAAACTGTGTACAGTATGTTGCTGTAGATTTTCAATGCTTTCTGGGAAAATATTAGCCTACTGTAAATCTAAATACAGTACCTAAATGACCACGAAAAACAACCACACACCTCCTCACATGCAACGGCTCTATGACAGGCATCAAAATCATCAAAAGATTGTGAAGTATTGAAGTGTGAAGTAATGAAGTGAACTTTTCATTTTTTTAATGTTTTTTTTTTATTTTTTTATGTTTTTTATGTTTTATTCTGATGTTATTTGCAAGATATAAAGCTACGTTTTAGTTAATACATTTCTGTAAAATCTGAGCAAGCATTCATTTTCTGGCCTTTTCCTCCCGCAGCATTGTGAAGGTGAAATTAGGAGTACGTTAAACTGGTAGATATACTTTAAAACACATGTAGTCACCTTATTTGCATTGTTATTTGCATTGTATAAATACTTTTGTGTCATCTGTAAGAACTCCGGAGCGGGTGCTCAATTCCCATTTAAGCCACACTAACTAGTATTTTTCTCTGGCAGTGACGCTGGCAGACCGGCTGGACCATCGTGAGACAGGCGGGAAGAGTCGAGACGAAAAGTCTACTATTTTCACTTAAAAGTAGTACTACTACTTTCACTTACAGTTTTTTACTGTAAATTATACAATGACTTGTTTTTTTTTTTTCACTTCCAAAACTGTAAATTTAACAGTATTTTACTGTAAAATTACATTAAATGTATGGTTAGATCGATTACAGTTATTCACCATATATAGTACGGAAACTTTCTGTAAACCAATTAACTGTTTTTCACCGTAGAATTTTTATAGTCTTTTACCATTAAAATCACAATCATTTTCAATATGCTTAATCGGCAACAAGGAACTAATAGTGTAGTTTCTTACACTATTAGTATAGTATCTGGATAATACAAGTGACTAAAGTAATTGAAGGGTGACCTTGGCAGCCATGTGCTCAAGAAGATACATATAATACAAATCATATTTATTTCTTGTGTATGTCTATGCACTTTTGCCAGTATCTGATTCCTTTCTTTTTTCTTTTTTTATTCACCCTGTCCTGTTTTCTCCCCATCTCATATGTGTTCAGGTAGAACACACATTGTTGCATCAATTACTTCCCGTTTACAGACATTAGGACGCCCCACTACCTGATAACATTTTTTTTCCCCCCATGCAGATGGAGAAAGAGAATGGAAGAAAGTGATCACCAGAGGCAACAATGTCAGTATAATCCTGTTTGTCTTACATGGGTCTGTTTCCTATAATTCAACATAAAATTGAATAAGGATGTTGTAGGCCATGGATGTAATATGCCTCATTTAAGTTAAGGACAACAACTCAATATCATTGTGTTTATAGGTCACATCTGGGACAGCTTTACCATTGTCAAATTTACTGAAAAAAAAACAAAAAAAAACAAACTATGTTAAATACAAACAAAAGTTTTTAAATATAAAATTCACTGATAGAATCTAACCTCTGTTCCAAAACCTACTTAGATGTTTTGCTGTTTACGACATCCTAACTAACATTCATTCATGCTTGCCACACAAATAGCTACCGCACGTGAATCACACTGAACACTCAACTCACAATTGATTCCAGGAGTTTGGTGTTAGCACATGTTGCTAGGCTAATGAAGTGACAATACAAACAAAAAATACTGCACACACAAAAATTGTGTGTAATACTTTAACTTGGTTATTTTTAACAATACTCTGTGGTACCGAATTACGTTTATATAATGATGCATTTATTTAAAAATAATAATTTTGCAACTTTCCACTATATTGTTGGAATGTTTACATTTACATTTATTCATTTAGCAAATGCTTTCATGCAACGCCACCTAAAAACAAGGAACATTATAGCCAACAGTCATTGTTTAGAGTAAAACTTAGTACACAAAGAAAAAGAAGAGAAAGATAACTTCTTCTTCTTTTTTACATAAATAAATAAATGAATGGGAGTTGAAGTACATTTCTTTGTCAATGATTGTGAATTATTTAAGTGATGGTAAAGAGGCATGTCCTGAGCTATTGTTTTCACTGAGCTTGTTGCAAGGTATTGTGGGAACTTGCCTATGATGCAGTAAATGCTGTCTAGCTGGGCAACTCATAAATTTAGTATGTGGTCTGCATGGAGCTCCATGTTTCTTTGTTTTTAAATACAATATCTTTACAATAGTTCCTAATGAGCCTTGTTTTCCATAAATTAACCTTGAATGTGATCACATTCTGTATGTGGAATACAGAACTGATCCTCTCCCTTCTTCCCAATCCAATTCCACCATCCCACCCAGAAAAAGATGCATGGTTACAATCCTCCTGTGCTAGACTATGTGAATTGGCTTTGTTAATTACAATATGAATAACACATGGGTGGCCTCATTCCTGGTTGCAGAGGATAGTAGTGTGTGTGTGTGTGTGTTTTGTGACATATCAGGACACAGATTTGTATAATGACATGGTTATGACATAGGTAACAAGGAGCGGGTGACTTATGCGGACATTACCCCATGTCCCCATTTTTAAAAGGTTTATAAATCATAAAGAATTCTTTTTTTTTTTTGGAGAAAGTAAAAATGTGCACAGTTTCCTGTGATGGCTAGGTTTAGTGTAGGGGTAGTGTAGGGCAATATAAAATACAGTTTGTACAGTATAAAAACCATTACGCCTATGGAGTGTCCCCACAATTCACAAAATCAAACCTGTGTGTGTGTGTGTGTGTGTGTGTGTGTGTGTGTGACAAAACTAGCATCACAGCCTTGGGGTCCAGTGGAATGAGCTTATTGATTTCTGGAGACTGTGGCCAAACAGTTTTCTGCTGCCCATATTGAAGAAGCAATGGGGAAGAACTGAATTAATGCTCAGATTGTACTGTTAGTATTCACTTGGCACCTCTGAGATTGCTTGGACAGTCTCTGGACATGCTGGAATTGCAAAGTGAGATCCACAACTGCCAGTCTGTTTCCAAAATCTTTCTTTCTTTGTTTATTTATTTAAAGTTGACCTAAACCAATCCTCTATAGGTAAGAGGAAATTAAATTAATATAGGTATCCATTCTCTGTGCATAGTGAACAAACCAATACAAATGGGGAAAAAAAGTCAATCCAGTCACCATGTGGAATGGAGTCTTACTAAACAATTAGCAAAAATGTTTTAAATCAGTCAAAACTGGAGGCTTTGGAAACAGAGATAGACTCAACATCTGGAGTGCTTCATGTCTGAAGTGGCCCTCTGTACTCTGCTGAGTCCATAAGGTCTCACTGAGGGGTGGTGAGTCCTCAGGGCAGAGTCTGAATTGTTCATTCTTGTCTTTTGATGGCACAGGGCATGTTTAAATGTTGGACAGCTGGTGGTTTACTGTGGTCAAGCAAGCATCTTGTGTGAGATATCATCTAAATTTGATATTTAATATGTTGTGGTAGAACACAACAGCTTTTATGTGTTAATCTTTGTTAGAGCATTTGATACAATTAACTTATTGTATACATACATGTTGTTCTGCGTAATTATCATGAGATGGCGTTAGGTTATTGTTATGGTTGTGGGACTCCATATAAACATAGGCTAGTGCATCACATGAATATTTGATATGAAGGCTTCATTTCCCCATTGTTTTATTCTCCACTGTCACAATCTTTATGACCATTAAAGTTACTATTGTGCTATTAGAATAGTATATACTACTATTTGCATCTACTGAGGTGCAACTTAAGATCAATATTTACAACAGTAAATACAATGACAGATGTAAGAACACATAGTTACTTTAAATGTGATTACAGTGTAACAAAACATATGGACACAATAAGTATAAGCATAAATATTAAGGTAAGCGCATAATAAAACACATAATGTAAAATGGGACCATTTTCATTTTTGTTGTTGGTTTGCTTAGAACAAACCACCCATTTGTAAAACATGACAAAAAACAACTTGGGTCGTTCTACAAGAATTCCCTGTTGGTATCTAAAACATATTGCTTGCTTTGAATAGGTTTTCAATTTCCCAACTACAAGAAGGCTCCAATTTCACAGCACAAATGGAAAAGCACCTAAGTTTCCATTGCCCCACAATGTAGCATCTTATCTCTGAAAAATAGGCCTCTCTTTATTTCCTGTTGCTCTGGAACACGGCACGAGCCATTGTCACATCGCAAAGTTACACCTCTGCCTGCGGCTGATTTGGGAAGAAGAGTTAAGTTCTTATCTACAAACATGTGGGTGTTGAGACAGTACTGATTTTGGATCTGCAGGCCTTGTGATGAAAAGAACTTAAAGGTGCCCTAGAATCAAAAATTTGATTTACCTTGGCATAGTTGAATAACAAGAGTTCAGTACATGGAAATGACATACAGTGAGTCTCAAACACCATTGTTTCCTCCTTCTTGTGTAAATCTCATTTGTTTAACAGGCGAATCTCAACATAACACCGACTGTTACATAACAGTCGGGTTCATTAATATGTACACCCCCAATATTTGCAAATGCCAGCTCATGTTTAAGGCATTAGACAAGGGCAGGCAGTATTAACGTCTGGATCTGTGCACAGCTGAATCATCAGACTAGATAAGAAAACAAGAACAATAGCGAAAAATGGCACATGGAGCGATAATAACTGACATGATACATCATTACATGATATTTTTTGTGATATTTGTGAATTGTCTTTCTAAATGTTTCGTTAGCATGTTGCTAATGTACTGTTAAATGTGGTTAAAGTTACCATAGTTTCTTACTGTATTCACGGAGACAAGAGAGCCGTCGCATAAGCACAGCTTCTTTCTTTATAAATCTCTCCAACAGTGTGTAATGTTAGCATAAGCCACGGAGCATCAAACTCATTCAGAATCAAATGTAAACATCCAAATAAATACTATACTCACATGATCTGACGCATGCATGCAGTATGCATGACGAACATCTTGTAAAGATCCATTATAGGGTTATATTAGCTGTATTATAGTTGAGCTCGGGGGGCAGGGAGCGCGCGATTTAAAGGGGCCGCAGCCTGAATCGGTGCATAGTTAATGATGCCCCAAAATAGGGAGTTAAAAAATAAATTTAAAAAAATCTGATCTTAAAAAAAGTCTGATCACGCTCTGACAACGGCAGTGATGTCTCGCGCTTATACTTCAATGAGTTCTAGACATCACTTCGGTTGTCAGAGCGCGATCAGACCTCACTAAGTGCGTGCTGAACGCAGTTGGACATAGTGGTTTATTAGAGGTAAAAAATTATATAAATACTGTTCGGTTTCTCGCACAAACCGATCGTTAATTGTCTAAGGAAATCAGTGTGTCGTCACGAGCCGCAGGGTTTAATTTGGATTTTTTTATGCAAGTTTTTTTTATTCTTTTTGATAGTGTTCCCATTCACTCCTATTATTTGACTGACAGATGACAATGGTTGGAGTTAAAAATCATCTTTTGTGTTCTACTGAAGAAAAAAAGTCACCTACATCTTGGATGCACTGGGGGTAAACAGATAAACATCAAATTTTCATTTTTGGGTGAACTATCCCTTTAAACTACACTTATACAAAAGGTTATAATTTAGTTGAATGATTTGGTCAAAACAGCATAATAAACCTTGTTACCTAAACCTGCATTTATGTACTGAGTGTTTGGCTCATTCTTCTTTGTCCAAACTGTTACATTCCTTTCCAATTTGAAGGGTGCCTTCTTCGCACAGTTGTTTTCAGATCTTTTCAAAAGTTTAAAATGTAATTTAGATCTAGTCTTTATTGTGGATACTTCAAAAGAGACAAACATTTTAAAGAAGTCATTTTAAAATGTGTTTGGGCTTGGTGTCTTTTGACAAGTTGGATATTAAAATCCAAAATGCTTTGGTATTATTCTGAATGTTGCAACTAAGGTGCCAGTAAATCAACACAAAACCTGGCAGAAGTAAGGAAGGAAAGATATTCTTTTCTTTGATGATTTGTGAAGCGAAGACTTTCCAGAATTGAGCAGGGTGGAGAAGGGATCCCAGGGGAAGAAGGTGGAAGCACTTAGGAACTTTCCTCAACCTCAGACAAAGACAGAGTTACTTGTTTTGCTTGGACTGTAAGGCCAGGATTAGAGTTACAGTATCATTGCTAGATAAGGATATCTAGAAAGGATCCATGGTCTAAAGAGGAAGAAAAATTGAAATTCTCTTACTTTAATATACACTTTACTTCGCAGATTTATCTGAGATAGTTTGCCACAGATCTTTCCCATCCTATCCGGGAACATTTGTCAGCCATAACAAAAGTAAAGATACCCTAACAAGAAAATGGGACGTTCATGAGTTTTGAGCTGAAGTTTAACATATCATGGTTCACTTCAGTTGATGGCTGAAGCTAAGGAACACAAACCCCAAAATGGCACACTGGTTCCTCACACTCAGGATAACAGGATGACTAACAGAAACACACATATTATATATATATATTCTGTTTCAAAGATGTACCTTACCAATTTTGCCATTTAACCCTATAAGACAATTCATTTTGGCACTGATTGATTGATTGATTGATTGATTGATTGATTGATTGATTGATTGATTGATTGATTGATTGATTGATTGATTGATTGATTGATTGATTGATTGATTGATCGATCGATCGATTGATTGGCAAACTGCAATCAGACAGACAAACTTCAATCTGTGGAGTCCTGCTGGATCTACAATCCCCCTGTTACTGATATATCAATTGATGGTGCTTAATGAAAGTGTGATACTTGTCAGCTTGAATCTGCCTTCAGATAAAGTTACTTTCTCCACCATGTACAGTTAAACCTGTCCGCAAAATGTATTATGATGAAATGTTTTATTGTTGTTGTTGTTGTTTTTCACTTCCTTCCTAGATCACTGAAGGACAGGCCGTTTATCAATATGTGTTCTTAAGCAATCTCGTGAAGAACGGTCTTCACAAGAACATAAGTCTGTTCTTTCCATTCTTGGAATTGAGAAACAGCTGTCTGTATCTCTAATAAATAGCTTATGTCTGTATCTTGAATAAATGATGTGACTGGTAAATCATCAAAACTCACCTCAGGTAAACAAATTCCAGAAAGTTGGAATATCAGATCCCATACAAAAAGCAACAATATCCATTCCTGAAGGTGACCTGGATGAGTGTGGCATTAGATCATGAGTTTGATTCAGGGAATGTGTATACTGATAATATGCATATGTTTGTCTTGAATGCAGCATTGCTTGGATGAAAGTAAATATAGAAAAGGTCCCTGCCTTGTAGAATGTGTTCACACTTGTAGTTTGGTTCACTTGGTTCATTTGGCCTGGACAAAAAAAAAAAAAAAAAAAAAAAAATTTAGTCCAGGTGTGTTTAGCATTCACATTGGCATTTTTTAACACCGAACCTAAAAATACCAAAACTATAGTCATATGGACACGCTCACAACCTGATTGGTTGGCTTTTATGATGTATATTTGTGACAAAACATCCAAAACAATGCTGCGTGCTGGCTAAATTCTCTCGTTGTATGTGCGTAGCCTATATATGATGGTATTTTGACCAGCTTAGAACTTGTGAAGAGCTTATAAAATGTGTAAAGGAGTCAAAATAGCGGCCAGAATCCATCCGTCACACACACAAATGAAGACCTGTTGCAAGGAGATGCGATTCTGATGCCTGTACCGAACTGTGATGGGCAACATCATGACTATGACAAGAAAAAACAGGTATGCTTGAACATTCGGGGTTGCATCTTGTGACATCATATCCTGTTTTTGGTTCGTTTACATGTCTTTGATGCATGTTGAATTCATATTTCATTCAAACCACATCAGAGTTTATTTTGAACTGAAACTCATCTTTTCAGGGATTTGGGTCCACTTGATTGGTGCGCACCAGTGTTTGGATGGTAGCATTCACACTTATTCAAATGAACTGCACAAACAGAGAAAATATTAATAAATATCCTGACACATTCCGAGCTTTATAATGGCAGTAATCATTACCAAACGAGTATGAGCTGAAGAAAGTGCCTCCATCCACGTCCATTCATCATAAACATACTCCACATGGCTCCGGTGGGTTAATAAAGTCCTTCTGAAGCGAAACAATGCATTTGTGTAAAAAAATATCTATATTTAACAAGTTATGAAGTAAAATATCTAGCTTCCGCCAGCCAGACCACCTTCCGTATTCAAATTACAAAAAAAAAACAAAAAAACAGAACCGGCGTTTCATTTTTTTTTTTTTTACACACTTCAGGAGGCCTTTATTAACCCCCTGGAGCTGTGTGGAAAATATTTATGATGGATGGATGTGGATGGATACACTTTCTGTAGCTCATATTCATTTGCTAACGCTTACTGCCATTATAAAGCTTGGATGTGTCAGGATATTTATTAATAATTCTCCGATTGTGTTCATCAGAAAGAAGAAAGTCATATACACCTAGGATGGCTTGAGGGTGAGTAAAGCTTGGTGTGATTTTCATTTGAAAGTGAACTAATCCTTTAAGTTATTCCATGTTTGTTTTGTTCCACTGCACAAATTTAGTAGTTATGCAAAAACTACTAATGTCAACAGTTGTCTTGTCATGCTTCATTCTTTTAAAGAGCACAAATAAAGGGTGCAAATAAATTGAGTAAATGTGCCACATAATTGGCGGTAAAATCTTAGGAGTTAACAATAATGAATTTGGTCTTAGTTGGATCTCATTTGGATCAGTTAATGGGCTGTTGCTGAGCACACTTTGAAGTGAACCATCCATTCATTTTCTATAATGGAGCCTGGCTCCTCTGAGAGCCAGAGTGTGATTTTCATATGCAGGCAGAAGCAGTATTGTCCACAGGCCTTTCATGTAAATGAGCCATTTGATTTTATCTCTCTTTTCTGCTGTAGAGGTGTGCCACTCTGTTTGACTACATTGACTGTCTCCATTGTCTCTCTCCATCTTTTCTTTGTTTCCAAATCCACAAGGAAAGTTGGCTGCTCGCAATGTGAGCACTTCTCTTTTTCTCTCATAGGGGCTATTGTGTTTCTGTTTTTAGTAGGAGGAGACCAGAGAGGATTGGAGGTGGTCTATACACACACACACACACACACACACTCACTAAGTATATGCACCAAGCTACACACAAAATCATTGTGAGATTGACAGCAGGGACATTGCTAAAGTGTGGTATCTCCCTCAGAGCCCCCTATGACCAGAGTCACTTCCTCTTATTATGAACAGCAGGAAGTTAGCAGAAAATGGGTTTCCATTCTAAACTTTTAAGCCAAATGACACAAAAAATATACCAAAAAGAGAGGATTACAGTAAAACTATACAAATAAATGTAACATTTGTCCAAGTTTTGTATGACAATGTAAATTTAGCACCTGTTAGTTGTGAGTGAATGGATAAATGGGAGATGAGAAACACAAAAACATGTTTTTGAGTTCAAGTGACCTCAACCTACCATCCCCCATTCAGAGTATTCACACGTACATGCACAAAACACACCTTGGAACGTCCTCAGAAATGCTACACTCACCAAAACACGTGCGCATAGCTACCAACCCTGTCCATGAATCATTAACCATCTGCTGGTTAGAGAGACAAAGTGAGAGAGAGAGACAGCTCTGTCCTTGAGCGGGATGGCCCATAAGATCGTGACTCTAATTGAGGCAGCTGGGGGGCAGATTGTAAAGAACCCAAAAGGCTGTTCAGCTGGAGTAAACCACAGAGCAGCTGCAGAGAGACACACATGGAGAGAAAGAGAGTTAGGAAGGAGCACAGAGCGTAAGAGATAGATAATTGTATTATTTTTTAATTGATTGTTTTTCCATGTGGGTAAATCTTTAAAAAAATAGGGTGGACCTACTTTATTCTCAAATATCATTATTGATATTAGGAAGTTTATTGTTATCTATCTATCTATCTATCTATCTATCTATCTATCTATCTATCTATCTATCTATCTATCTATCTATCCATCCATCCATCCATCCATCCATCCATCCATCCATCCATCCATCCATCCATCCATCCATCCATCCATCCATCCATTTTGGTCGCATATGCTGTCTAAATTTAATGTGTGCGACCTCAAAATATATTTGGGAGCATTTGTGCAAGTGCAAATAATTGTTAAAATAATTGCGACTGCTGGTTTCTTGAATATCCTGAAAAAAACAAAAAACAAAGTTTGAACATGTGACACTGATTTCAAACAACTAGTTAAATAAACTGTAAAAAGTAGTTAAAATCAAATCACTTACATTTTAGACACAATATTGACTGTTTTTGTTCTGATTTGGCAGTGAAAATAGTTCCAAACAAAGACCACCGCAGAACCACAGTGCATTTCACGACAACACAATCATGTTTTCATTAGTCTAAATGATTCAGCGTTTTGAATGAATCAGTTGAGTCAAAGATTCAATGACCCATTCATAAACAACTGCTTCATTCTTTAATGAATCATCCGTTTGAACTAATCGTTTGAATGAATGATCCAATGACTCCCTCATTAAGATGGTCACCTGCCGCCACCTACTGGTGGTTTAGTTTTATGTTTAAACTTTAAACGTTTCTTTCCAACATTTCTTATTTATATATTCAAAAAATATTTTAAAACAATCGCATACAATTAATGTTATAGTTGTGGTGCTCCTAAATTTTTGCTGGTGCTTCTAACTTTTTTTGAAGTATATATATATATGTATTACACATTTATTTTTATACAAAATATTTTTATTTTTGACATCTCACATCACTATAGTATACAGGCAAACCTTCACAAGAATAAACAAATTGGCGTCAATGAGTTTGACTTCAGGTGCTTAAAAAGCAGTTCAAATGGAAAGAGAAAAGGTGATAAATTTTATAATGTTTTATACTACTATTTCATATAAAATTCCAGCTTTTCTTTGGGGAAATGACTCAGTGTTTGTTTTCTCCTTTGTAATCAAACAAAGTTCAGCTAAAAATACAGCTGGAAATTGACCTTATCCAACCTCAGCTCCCACAGCAACCAGCGGTCTTAACTGCAAGCCTGAATGGTTCTGTGAACCCAGATAGCCTGAGGCTTGTGCTTTGGCTGCAGAGAGATAGCCACAATGGCAAATGGCATGTGTTGTTTCTATTTTATTTGATACATTTTATGCACTAATTTTATTTAAGTATAATCTTTCTCTCCAGAGTGCTTATTTTTAGCAAAAAGGAAACAATGTCAACATGAAATGACATCTGTGAATGTCATTTATAAATGCTGCTAGGCAAACAGTATAACGCCCAGGGTTAGAGTTTGATTTAGGGTTAGTTGCATGTAATTATGTATAATTTACTTTTAATACTACAGTAAATACATGTAACACAAGAACACTGTAAAATAATGTCTTACCTCTTGTTACAACTATCCCCAGTGGTTAATTTGCAGAACCTGATTTTACAAAGTGCAAAATGTTCCTGGATATATCTTTGTTGATCCTGGAACAACATTCCAATAAAATAAATTTGAGGGACAAGTTTACAGTTTATGTCAAGTTTAGCCTTACAACCAGGGTTAGGTGCTTCTGCATCAGTGTTATTTACCATATGTTGACGCCAAAAGGTGCAATGACGTTGCTGCCTATATGTAGATCGGATACCCTTGGATTTCATCAAAAATATCTTAATTTGTGTCCCGAAGATGAACAAAGGTCTTACGGGTGTCGAACGACATGAGAGTGAGTACTTAATGACAGAAATTTAATTTCTTGGTGAATTAACCCTTTACATTTTTTTTTTTTTGATTGCTAAACGACAGTGGGCACAACTGGAGTCACATGTGCAAAACTCTAACTACAGTCTGCACAGCAGCAGTTCATGTGGACCAAACTCTAGTTCGTTTTTCATTGCTTGAACACAGTTTTCAAAACTCTACACACTTATCCCATGACTTTAACTAAACCTGTGGATTTACAGCACTTTGTTCAAATTCTGACAGCACTGCTGTCAAAACTGTGAACCACACATTCAAAACAGAATAGATTTTACGTACTTTTAGTTTCTACCTTTTTTTTCTCATTACTGTAATTCCGTAAATTACTACAGACTATTGAAGCAATAGACTGCTCATTTTCATTTACCTTAAAGAACTGTTATGTTCTAAAAATTTAAATAAATCATGTGAAAGAATGTGACTCTTTTCTTTGAAGAAAATATTACTTTGTATGAAGTCACTGAAATTGTTCAAACTGTAAAGATGAAAAGTTTTTATTTTCTGTGTTGGTGTTTGATGCTAGTGTTTTTACTCAGCGTGTTCTGAGTGACAGTGTGTGTTATCTCAGTGAGGGTTGTGCATAGTGTTTGGCTGCACTGAGCCTGTTTTGAGCCATGTGTTAAGAGTTGTGTTGCTTGGAATGAGTTTTGCAGGTGATGTGAACTGTTTAGCTCAGGTTGGTAGTGCAGGCTGTAGTTAGAGTTTTGCACATGTAGCTCCAGTTGTGCTCACTGTCGTTTAGCAATCGAAAATAAATGTAACTTGTTTATAACCTGGAAATGTCCTAAAAGCTCCACTGACCATCTTCTTGTTTTTAGGCATTTTTCAGAGCGGCCTATTGTTTTTGTCCTGCGGCATTATGAGGAATGGACATATTAGTTTAGAGTAGTGATGCAATTGAGATGTAACAGTATGAGTATCAATGGCTGGGTGA
This sequence comes from Chanodichthys erythropterus, assembly GCF_024489055.1. Lineage (NCBI taxonomy): Eukaryota > Metazoa > Chordata > Actinopteri > Cypriniformes > Xenocyprididae > Chanodichthys > Chanodichthys erythropterus. The sequence goes on from NC_090235.1 coordinate 34,963,570, forward strand.
AAAAGGAAAGAAAGAGTAAAACTGAGTGTGTGTGTGTGTGTGTGTGTGTGTGTGTGTGTGTGTGTGTGTGTGTGTGTGTGTGTGTGTGTGTGTGTGTGTGTGTGTGTGTGTGTGTGTGTGTGAGAGAGAGAGAGAGAGTAATAGCATATAGAGTAAGGCCACTGCAAGCTGTCACACTTTTGACTTGAAGAGGCAGCCTGCAGTCTGGAAACACAACACTCACTGGATAAAAGATCTATTGTGAGCTCCAGCACTCTGTAGGAGACAAAGCAGCATTGTTACACACACACACAGTCTAAGATGCGGTCCATCATTACAATGCCAAAAGAACCGTAGAACAACAGGAGTAAAGTAAAAGAATGAATAAGACGTTTAAACAGAGAATATGAGGGACTAACTGTCTGCATTACTCTATTCATGCTCCATAGCCATTGGCTATTCTGAGTGTTCTCCCAGTAGGGTTCCCAATGGCATTACACAAGGAGACACTGGTATTCCAGAAGTAACCAGAGGCCCGTTTTATCTGTACAGAAACAGGGATGTCCCTGGACAAATCCAATAATAATACAAGTGAATAACAGTATATAGCATGTGACAGAAGAAATGGCTGTTGGTAGGATTTTGCTATAGTGTATATACCACAGTTGATACAGTCTATTTATAAGAAAAAAACAATGATCACTAGATTTGATCCATACCATGTCCCACAATATCTCAAGTTAGCACAGACCCAACCAAATCTAACATTCAGGGACTTCCATCTATCTATCCAATGACTCTATCCTATCTCTAAGGGCCTGGAGATGTTGGCACCTATCCCAGCATCACGGGTCGCATGTGGGGGAACACTCTCTGTAAATGTATACATAGGACACAGAATAGAATGCCCCAGGGATGGCGCGTTTTTGTAGTCGAACCCGGAAGTTAGCGGCGCACGGGTTCCCTCGACTAAAAGCCTATTCATTTTTCCCATAGACTTTTGGAAAATCTGAGAAAATAAGCTCTGTGTTTAACAAAGGGTTATGACACTTACACGTTTTGTCTATCAAGATAATCTTTACAAGTTAACACAACATTTATAGATTTTGAAGCCTAAATAAAGTCGTCAGATATAAAAGGCTAACAGTAGGATATAAACGGACTACAGCACACCATGGTCGCGGAACAGCGTCGTCACCACCAAGCGTACTCAAACTTTATTTAGAAAACAACTCTATTTAAAAACATGCTCGCTGATTATGATCTGCGCTGTGTATGAGTACTTATCCACTTTTTCATGAGAAATGCTGTCCAAATGTCCCGTTTTTAATGATGACGTCTAAAGTCCCTGCCAAAGGAAGTAGTCCCTTTTAGCAATTTGTTAGCAACCACCGATTTGAAGACACAGTAAAAAAATTTAAAAATCACACGTGGGTTATAACTGGTGTGTTTTATGTCATAGATCAAAACGTGAAAGTATTTAGAGGCTTTGTTAACCACAGACCTTATTTCAGGCGATTTAGCAAAAACCCATTAAAAAAACCCATAGACTTTACGGCGTTGGAACCGGAAGTCCTAAAATGCTAACTTGCTTCCGGGTTTTGCCTACAAAAACGCGTCATCCCTGGGGCACTCTATTGCAATTCACATTTAAATATAAGAAAACAGAATTGAACTGAAATGTAAAGAGATTCATATGACTCATTTTAATTAGAAAAACAACCAATTTTGTCTAAAAAGCTAACAAAAGATAAATACATTGATCCAGTAAAACACTGCTTCAAAGCTTTACTAATATTTTGTTTAGAATCAGTGGTCCGGAGCACCAAAGTCACGTGATTTCAGTAAACGAGGCTTCGTTTACGTGATCCGAACCACTGATTCGAAACAAAAGATTTGTAAAGCTTCGAAACAGTGTTTTAAAATCGGCCGTCACTAGATATTGTTGAAAAGTCGTTATTTTGTTGTTGTTTTTTGGTGCACAAAAAGTATTCTCGTCGCTTTATAATATTATGGTAGAACCACTGAAGTCACATGAACTGAGTTAAATATGTCTTTAGTACCTTTCTGGATCAGTGACATTGCTGGCAAGGTCTTACGGGTGTAGAACGACATGAGGGTGAGTAATAAATTACATAATTTTAATTTTGGGGGGAACTAACCCTTTAAAGGTGCAATATGTAAGATTTATGTCCACTAGAGGTCGCTAGAGGCCTATTCAAAACAAAGGCATAGCTTGATGAGCAGAACAAGTTTGAGCGCCGAATCTTGGGAGTCTTCACATCACAGCCAGTGGAAACAATCGGTACAGTACTCAGGAAGAAATCGTGTTCATGGATGTGATTGTTAACGTTACTATAGTATGAAGCAGAGCAGGACCGAGTGTTGTGGGAGCAGAACGAGGCTGATGGAGCGATTGTGCAACACACGCCTCACAAGCAGCGGAACTTTTATTATGCCACAGTCGCCGGCGCAACTTCCACTTTTCCGGTCATGAATATGAGGTAATGCAGCTCTGTTTATCATTTTAGATACATTTGAGAGTGTTGAAAATAATGTTATAAAGTTACTCTGTGCATTCGCTTGGCGGCTGCTGTGAGACACTTGTTTGAGACACACTGCAGTAAGATAGATCAATTTTAGAATATCATATTAAATACTGGAAGGCTTGTGTTGAGAAATGGCATTCAATTAATTTTAAAACATATTGTATCATGGATTCTGTATTACTGTTATTAAAATAAATCTGCATCTGATAATGCTATGTTAGCTACAAAATAGTGTTTTTCTCTGAGGCATGGTAAAGCGTGGTACTCACAAAAAATCAAGAAATTTAGATTTAAACAATAAGACGTGTTGAGCTATATAACAACAATTAGTTTTCTGTCTATAAACGTAACCAAACAGTTGTTCCCTTGTCTTTTAAAACATGTAATATATTAAAGCGGCTTTGGTGTTTCCATGGTTTTTACAAAATAAAACTGGAAACCGAGGGTAACGCGTGTATGACGCAATTGACAGGCGACTCCTCACACGTCCCGGAGCCTTGGTTAAAATTGCAATTTTCTCACAATGTACAAATAGTTGGAAACATTTGGGATATCGTAAGTACTCAAGTGAACAAAATATATAACACCGTCCTAGTGGTTTTTGGATATTTTATTGAAAATTTTACATATTGCACCTTTAAGTCCCCGATATAATTCAAGTGAAGTCGGAGAACAGGTGTGATGTCATTTCGAACAAAATCAGATCAAAAGGAAGTTAATTTGCTGTTTGTTTCAGGAGTTTGAAACAGCTTGCCAAAGCAAACATTCCGGAAATATGTAGATGTGCTCCACCAGTTTAACTCTTCTGTTCAGTCCATCAGACATCCACTGGTCTTCTTGTTGTGTTTTTCATCTAAATGCCGCTCGCAGCAGCATGGGCGGCATCGGAATGATTGCTAACAGTATACCGCTGGTCACGCATTTTGAACTTATTTTTACCCCTAAGCAAAGCGTGAAAAAGAATTTTGCTGTGAGTATATCAGGGCCTTTAGAATTAGGTTAGTTAACACTCTTCATTTATTACATTTAGCTTTTAATGCTAAGATCGTGTGATGCTCCACTACCGCACATGCGTTTATGGCTTCATCAAAATACACCACAGTACATGCATGCTACATCCACTACATATTGGTTTTAATCCAGTACATCATTGCGCTACAGGCTGCAGTGAGGACAGTCTCAAAAATTTAGTATAAATCAGCAAGAATTCCTTTACCATGAATTGCTGGTATAGTGCTGCACTTTAAAAACACCAATTAATAAAATGTTGGAAGAGCAAAAATATCTAAGCTGAACTAATATTCTTGCTTTGGTATATTCTTATGTCGACTGTGCCAAAACAGTATTTTCAGTTTAGTTTAGATTTAATTCTATCATTCTTAGTTTTAGTGCAGTTTTAGAGCTTTTCTTTTAAGGTACAATCATATGCATACATATATCCATATGGTGAACGTGATTCCACCAAGTACAACATGTTCCTGGATCAACATCTTTGTTGATCCTGGAACAACATTCCAATCAACCAAACAGATTTGAGGGACAAGTTTACCATTTATGTCAAGTTTAGGCTTACAACCTGGGTTAGGTGCTTCCACAACAGTGTTATTCAACTATCATTTCCCTCTGATTTTAGGGATAAGTTATGGGTAGGGTTAGGTTTTGGGGTTGGGTAAAGGTTTGGACTAAATTTTCGGTTAGGAATGTTGTTCCAGGATCAACAAAATATGTTGATCCAGGAACATGTCTTACTTGGCAAAATCACAGTGACCATATATCTACACATATATAGTGAGTGTAGTACACATATACATATAGTGAGTGTAGACAATGGACTGATAACGGAGTGCCTCTGGGGTATATGCTTGGCCCATCTTCCTTTTTGTTTTGTTTGTTTGTTTGTTTTTCTGTTAAACCATTAACTGGTGAAATTCCGTAACTCATTTACTACCAGAAAAAAAGAAACACACACAAAAATACTGTACACAAATCTTACCACTTCAGTTGCATGTATATGTTTAATTCTACCTTCATGTATTAGATGCTGATTGGGTGAATCATTTGAAAACGTAATGTTGTCATAAGACAGTGACAGGAAAATGGATAACACTTGGGCTATTTACAGTTCCACACACAGTCTGTCTTTCCATTCCCACACACACACACCCATATGCACAGATTTTCCCAGGATGCAACAGCAAGACCTGGCACGCTTAGGCTTCTAGGCTCAATCCACTTACGTAATATTTCTCTGAGCTGTAAAACACGGGCCATCTACACCTCATGCAATTCTCCTGACTACGCTCTTGATTACTTTTCCCTCAGATGTTCAACACAGGGTCTAGCCAAAAAAGAAAAGCACACAATCTCCACTTAACCAATGCTAAAGATCTGCATCCCTCACCTCACACTCTGCCTGTCCCAGCATGCATCATTAGCATCTGATTGATTAAAGCTCTTATTGGCCTGGTTCTACTCACCTGCTGTTCGAGGCTTAATGAGGTGATGATAGAGAATAACACACACACACACACACACACACACACACACACACACACACACACACACACACACACACACACACACACACACACACACACACACACCTACACACACACACACACACACACAATTGTGGGGACATTCAATAGGCGTAATGGTTTTTATACTGTACAAACCGTATTTTCTATCACCCTACACCTAAACCTACCCATCATAGGAAACTGTGCACACTTTTACTCTCTCAAAAAAACTCATTCTGTATGATTTATCAGCCTTTTGAAAAATGGACACATGGGGTAGTGTCCTCATAAGTCACCCTGTCCTTGTACTACCTATGTCATACACATGTTATTATACAAATTTGTGTCCTGATGTGTCACAAAAACATGCGCGCACACACACACCCACAGCAGTCCTGTCGTAACATAGGAACTTAAGGGAAAGTGTTTGTAAGTTAAAACAACACTCAAAATCTATTTTATAAATGTTTTTAGCAATAACAAACCTTTTAAGATGACCCTTTAAGATTATGCAATATATACTTTTGTATAGGATATTGTCAACTTGATTTTAATTTAATTTATACAAAAATATAGTATAAATTGCCAAATTCACAGTAAAATGCTACACTGCCCCACAATCAAGTGAAATTCACCTGTAAAAACACCTGTTATTGTAGCGATCGTGTGGCATTAGTGAGATTTGCAGGCAAATATAGGAGACAAGTAACATGACCTAATGTTAACTAACTTTGCTAGCTAGATAACACTGTACCTAGGCAGTTTTAGTTAATGTGGAATGTTGAACCATTACAAGTCATAAAATTTTGAAGTGAAAAAAAAATTAAAATGTATTAGTTTAGATGAATTATTTCACAATGCTTTATGGGATGAGTAGTTAATTCATTCAAAATTAATTGCAATAATTATTAATGTGATAATCACAATAGCTGTCAACTGAGCCTAACTTGTACTAAACCTGCAATATTCTTTAAAAAAGTGGGCAGTCAGTGTTGAACTCTATTGCTACCATGATACAACAAATTGTATGTATCTACACTGCTGTCTCACCTTGTGGTTTAGTCATTAAAAGGAAATGCAAACATATTCAGTTTTGTTTGTCCATCGTAATAGAGTTTTTCATAAACACAGGAGTGTTCCTGACATTACATAACAAAACTAAGCCCAGGTGGAAGTAACCCTTATTTGACTACATTTGCTTGTGTTTAAATAGTGTTGTGTAAGGATGCAGTCAGCATTTTCCAACTTGGTTTGATTGAGGAACCTGCATGGAATTCCCTTTCCAGTCAAAATTTGCCTGCCACAGTGACACACTCCTGGGTTTCCCTCAAGGAATTAATGAAAATTTAGCCAAATTCTGTCAGCGGAAACCCAATGACATCTCTTCTCTTCTGTGCTGGCACAAGTGTGGAATATGGGGTTCCTTTATTCCAAATAAATAGATTATGATCCACAAATAAATGTAGAGAGATTCACAAAAATGACACATGTTTACAAATAAATAGAATGAGATCCATAAATATGTTAAGAGTTTCACAAAAATGAATTAAATTCATTTTTGTGAAACTCTTAAATGTTCATTTGAAAGTGAACTAATTATTTAATTCATTTTTGTGAATCGCTTTACATTTATTTGTGGAACAAAATCTATTTATTTGGAATAAAGGAACAATTCTAAGCTCATATCGGAACAATCATGAAATAATAACAAAAGCAAACCACAACAATCTAATCCAATGGACAAAGTCTCGTCCTACTTTTTTTTTTTCTCTCTTGGATATACATTACAATAGGGAAGTCTATTTCGCAACTTCTATTTCATTCCAACTTTAAGGACTGTAAAAGATTAAAGATTATAATAGATGTGAAAGCTGTTGATTAAGGTCCACTATCATTGCTCAAAGCTCACTCTACCTCAAAAACACTTCAAACAGAAGCGCTGCATGTGGCAGAGTGCAGGTTTGATTTCTGAGGGGGGTCGTGACCCCGTCTGGCCATGTTCTGGTGCTGCCACCACAAGCTGCTATGTCTGCCTGTGATGGCAACAGAGCCGCCTGTCTCTCCCAACTGCTGGAGTCCTTATCAAAAGAGCACTCATTGAAAACAGAAGGACAAAATGGCGTCTTTTTCAAACAATGCCAAAAATAAAAAAATACAAAAAAGAAACTGAGAAAGAAGAACAGAAGATCAATGGCTGTGTATCAACTAAAATCTGTTATCTCTGCACAAACAGGCATATTTGCAAACAGTGCAATTATACATTCATCAATAATACAATTTTATGAGCTAATAATAGTAATGGTTATGCTTGCTTTACCTAACATTGTGGAATTTTAAGACACTCAATGTCATGATTTTGCAAAGCACTTACTTGATACATGTTTAAAGATCCCAATTTACATTTAATTTGTTATCAGATCTCTTTCTTTTGCAATGTCAGAACAGTCACAATATTTACTAAGGAATGTGCTTTCAGGTGGAATAATTGGTTTCAAGGGAGCTTTCACCATTGAGCTTGATCTAACTTGTCTCTTTCAATAAAATCAGGAGTCAAACATTCACACATTTCATCTTTATCACTTTCCAGGTTATTAAGCAGTACTGAAATTACATGGACATGTAAATAACTGTAGTATTTGTGCTTCACTGAGCTTCTTTATGTAACAGTCATAAACTACATTTCCCAGAGCAGCCATTAATGTCATTGCATTATGGGACAACAGCATGAGAATAAAAGACGTACATGGCATAGAAGTTCAACTTTAAACCACTTTACATTTTACTATAAGTGAGCAATTACACGATTGTAGAACACAAAAGCATATAGCATCGCTTTACAACTTCAGAGCTATATGTAAGCTTGCACAATATTGTTGAAGCCAAAATTTTTAGAAGAACAGTAGAAAAGAGACTAATGTACAAGACTATGAACTGTCTTTTATAAAGAAATGTATTAATCACTCAACTAAATGATAACCAAATTAATCTCCAAATGGGTGAAACCATGGGTGAAACCATTTGTTCCATTTCAGAGTACCTTTAAACTGTCACTTTATAATAAGAATTTATAATAAGTCAATGTCTATCCATTTAGGATGAACCATTTCATGGAATGAATCAGATTTTCCAAAGCTATACACATGCAAAAGAGAGCTGTTTAAGACAAACAGGACAGACAGCTTAGTTTTATTTCCAGACCACCAGCTCGTTTGACCAGTTATCTATAGGGGCTTTCGTGCCAAAAAGTTCTAGGAACTCAGTTCCCATTCAGTCGGTCACGTTCGACGTACGTCGGACAGACCGACGAATAGGAATCTCGCTAGAGAGGCCAATCTACTTCGAGTGTAACTAAACGAGCCAATGCACATTGGCATGCAATCATATGCATCAGCTGCTTGCCTCGCAGCGCGGGTATATAATGAGCAGCAGGTGCGTTGCATCTTCAGCTTTTCGCTTCGGAGCCAAACCTTCTCAACACTGAAGAAGATAGCTACTGAAACCACGAGTGTGAACGAGTCTGCTCTTCGAGACGTCTCTTGGTTGCGGTGCAGGCGGACAGCGCAGCAGCGGGGCCGATTTCTCCTTTGTTTTTCTTTGCCTTTTTTATTTGAGCAAAAGCTGTAATCAGCGTGAAGGCCGTTCTCACGGCTGGTGAAACGGTGCGCCTAGAGCGCTAAAAAGCTGTTATTACAGCTGGTAAGAGAGCGCCTTCAAGGAGAGTGCACACGACAGGCTGCACATTTCCCTGTCTGTGCTGCAGCGGCTTTTCCCCTGCGTGCTTCAGCACCTAAAAGAGTCAGTCCTTGAAAGAGCTTACACGAGTAGTTCGCGTCTTTTTAAAGATGTCGTTCTACTTGTGTGTTTCTGGATGCGGTCGTTACCTGGCGCCTCGGGATGGTCACCAGCGCTGTATCGCGTGCTTGGGCTTAAGGCACGCTGAGGCGGCGTTTGTGGACGAGTCATGTACCCATTGTGGGAAGATGACCGTCGCGGAGCTGCGGTCGAGACTCCACTTTCTGCAAAGGGGTGGAGTCCCGGTCCCGACGCCTCGTTCCAATCCTCCTCAGAGGGTTGCTTCGGGCGCGGGGCTGGTGACTTGAGGATCACAGTGAGCGCGTTTCCTTCGGGGAACCAACCCCCTAGGAACCCTCACCCCTCTTGCGCTCCGCAGCCAGTAGAGCTGCCGGGGGAACGCGGTGGACCACCCCAGAGGTGTGTACCATCCGTATCCTTCGGAGCTCCCCAAGACGACCGGATGTCGATCGCTGCATCGGAGGGTGAGCCTGACGCTTCTGGGGATGACGATTCGGCGCAGCTGCCTCCCTCGGGAGTGACGACTGTGCCCGATTCAGACCCGGAAATGATGGCTATGCTTTCCCGGGCCGCCAACAGGGTCGGGCTCGTGTGGAACCCTCCACCGTGTCCCGAGCCCCTCGAGGTTGGATGATTGGTATCTCGGGGTGGCAAGGGCTGGTTCTCAGCCCCCCACCCCAGTGCCTTTCTTCCCGGAGGTGCATGAAGAGCTCACTGGCACGTGGACGGCACCTTTTACTGCCCGAAGCCGTGTCGGTGGGTCCTCCTCCCTCACCACCCTTGATGGTGGAGCGGCTAAGGGTTATACGCGCATACCCCCTGTGGAACGGGCCGTTGCTATGCAACTGTGCCCTAACTCCACCTGGCGGGGGGAGCCGTCTCTCCCTTCCCGGGCCTGTAAGTACTCGTCGGATCTTACCGGCAGGGCTTATCAGGCCTGTGGGGAAGCCGCTTCCGCCTTACACGCTATGGCGTTGTTGCAGGTCCATCAGGCCAAGGCACTGAAGGACCTGCACGAGGGTGGTCACGATCCGCAAGTTCTACAAGAACTTCGTGCCGCGACGGACCTCGCGCTCCGAGCGACGAAGGTTACGGCGCGGTCAGTGGGTCGTGCGATGTCCACCATGGTGGTCCAGGAACGCCATCTCTGGCTGTGTCTTGCGGACATGAGGGATACCGACAAAGTCAGGTTTCTTAATTCCCCCGTGTCCCAGACCGGCCTCTTCGGCGACGCGGTCGAGAACTTTGCCCAACAGTTCTCGGCTGTACAAAAGCAGTCAGAGGCGATCAGCATCCTGCCGAGGCGGTCAGCTGCTGCACCTCCACCGCCGGCGGCACCTCAGACTGCCCGTCGCCGAGGGCGCCCCCCTGCAGCCGCCCCCGCTCCGACGCCCCAGCAGCAGCAGCCTCCATCCAAGCGGCGTCGTGGAGCCGGTCGCGGGCGGGGTGCCCAGCCCGTCCAGCCACCCCCTAAGAAGAAGGGTGGCAAGGCCAAGTCCAAGCGGCCCTAGGACGGGCGACCCGGAGATGGACGGGACTGCTCTTCAGGAGATGGTGACCGCACCGCTCCTTCCCCCGGAGGAGGGCCGGGTGGAGAATCTTTTGTTTCCCCTTTTTGTTCCGCCGCTGGCTCAACGGCCAGCGGTACCCAAATTTTCAATAAAAGAGCAGTTTCCTCTATCTCCGGGTCCGAAGAGGGCTCGGAGAGCAGTGGGAGGGCTAGAACCTCACCACTCTCATCCACCTCTTCTGTCGCCAGCGGACAGCAGCGAGCAGCAGGTAGGCAAAACCTCGACTGCTCCCTCTGTCCACCCGTGGAAGCAGGTAAGTGTTGCACAGCACACTGTGACCCCGCTTCGGGCCGCCTCACACAGAGAGCCTCCCGGGCCGCGTCCCTGCGTTCCACCTCGCTGCCCCGCGGCGGGTACGCCGGTGGTCCCCTTGGTGCCGCTTGCGCGGTCTCTGGGAGCCTGGCTAGCGCTCCCCAGTCCGTCTCGCTGGCTCCTTCGGACCATCAGGCTCGGCTATGCGATTCAGTTCGCCCGGCGCCCCCCAAGTTCAGGGGCATCCTCTTCACTACAGTGAAAGATGCCGATGCCCCTGTTCTGCGTGCGGAGATCGCAGTCCTACTGGCGAAGGACGCGATAGAGCCGGTCCCTCCAGCCGATTTGAGGTCGGGGTTCTACAGCCCCTACTTCATTGTACCCAAGAAAAGCGGCGGGTTACGACCGATCTTGGACCTGCGAGTTTTGAATCGGAGCCTTCACAAGCTACCGTTCAAAATGCTCACGCAGAAACGCATTTTCGAGTGCATCCGTCCCCAAGATTGGTTTGCAGCGATCGACCTGAAGGACGCGTACTTCCATGTTTCGATTCTTCCGCGACACAGGCCATTCCTGAGATTCGCGTTCGAAGGTCGAGCATATCAGTACAGAGTCCTACCCTTCGGGCTGGCCCTGTCTCCCCGCGTCTTCACGAAAGTCGTGGAGGGAGCCCTTGTTCCCATGAGAGAACAGGGTGTTCGCATTCTCAACTATCTAGACGACTGGCTTATCCTAGCACAGTCTCGGGATCAGTTGTGCGAACACAGGGATTTGGTGCTCAGTCACCTCAGCCAGTTGGGGCTTCGGGTCAACTGGGAAAAGAGCAAACTCGCCCCAGTGCAGAGGATCTCTTTTCTCTGTATGGAGTTGGATTCGGTCGAACAGATAGCACGCCTCACAGAGGAACGTGCTCGGTCGGTGTTGAACTGCCTGAATACGTTCAATGGCAGGACAGCGGTCCCACTGAAGTTCTTTCAGAGGCTCCTGGGGCATATGGCGGCTGCAGCGGCTGTAACACCGCTCGGTCTGCTTCATATGAGACCGCTTCAGCACTGGCTTCACGGCCGAGTCCCGAGATGGGCGTGGCAACGCGGCACGTTCCGGGTGCCAATCACTCAGGAGTGCCACCGAACCTTCAGTCCGTGGTCAGACCCTTTGTTTCTTCGGGCACGAGTGCCCCTAGAACAAGTGTCCCGGCATGCTGTGGTTTTCACAGATGCTTCTGCCACCGGCTGGGGTGCCACGTACAACGGGCATGCAGTCTCAGGGGTTTGGACGGGACCCCATCTGCATTGGCACATCAATTGCCTCGAGTTGCTGGCAGTACGCCTTGCTCTGAGCCGCCTCAAAGGCCTGCTTCAGGGCAAGCATGTACTGGTCCGTACGGACAACACTGCGACCGTTGCGTACATCAACCGTCAAGGTGGTCTACGCTCCCGCCGCATGTCGCAACTCGCCCGCCATCTCCTCCTGTGGAGTCGGAAGCATCTGAGGTCGCTTCGCGCCATTCATGTCCCCGGTGTGCTCAACCGTGTGGCCGACGAGCTATCACGAGCTGCGCTGCCCGGAGAGTGGCGACTCCACCCCCAGGTGGTTCAGCTGATCTGGAGAGAGTTCGGAGAGGCTCAGGTAGACCTGTTTGCCTCACCAGAAACCTCCCACTGCCAGTTGTTTTACTCTCTGACCGAGGGAACACTCGGGACAGATGCACTGGCTCACAGCTGGCCCCGGGGCCTGCGCAAATATGCGTTTCCCCCAGTGAGCCTACTTGCACAGACCCTGTGCAAAGTCAGGGAGGACGAGGAGCAGGTCTTGTTAGTTGCGCCTTACTGGCCCAACCGGACCTGGTTCCCAGAACTCTCACTCCTCGCGACAGCCCCTCCCTGGCCCATCCCTCTGAGGAAGGACCTCCTCTCTCAGAGACGGGGCACTCTTTGGCACCCGCGTCCAGACCTCTGGAAACTCCATGTCTGGTCCCTGGACGGGACACGGAGGTTCTAGGTGACTTACCCCCTGAGGTACTTAACACCATCACTTCGGCACGTGCACTGTCTACGAGACGTGCTTACGCCTCGAAGTGGAACCTGTTCGTCGAGTGGTGTTCTTCTCGTCGAGAAGACCCCCGAAGATGCTCGATCGGAGTCGTGCTTTCCTTCTTGCAGCAAGGGTTGGAGCGTAGGCTGTCCCCCTCCACCCTCAAAGTCCACACTGCTGCCATATCCGCTTACCACGACCACATAGATGGCAAATCTGTTGGTCAGCACGACCTGGTCATCAGGTTCCTTAGGGGGGCGAGACGGTTAAATCCTCCTCGTCCCCCCTCCATACCCTCTTGGGACCTTACTCTGGTGCTCAGAGCACTCCAGATTGCTCCCTTTGAGCCTTTGCTGTCAGCAGACTTAAAGATTCTCTCTATGAAGACTTTGCTGCTGGTGGCATTGGCCTCCATCAAGAGGGTAGGGGACCTGCAGTCATTTTCGGTCGACGAATCGTGCCTAGAGTTCGGGCCGGGTGACAGCCACGTGGTACTGAGACCCCGGCCTGGCTACGTGCCCAAGGTTCCTACCACTCCCTTCAGGGACCAGGTAGTGAGCCTGCAAGCGCTGCCCTCGGAGGAGGCAGACCCAGCCCTGGCTTTGCTCTGTCCAGTTCGCGCCTTGCGACTGTACTTAGACAGAACTCGAAGCTTCAGGACCTCAGACCAGCTCTTTGTCTGTTACGGAGGCCAGCAGAAGGGAAAGGCTGTCTCCAAGCAGAGGATGGCCCACTGGATAGTGGATGCCATCGCCCTGGCTTACCAAGCTCAGGGCGTGCCCTGCCCGCTCAGGTTGCATGCCCACTCCACGAGAGGTGTGGCATCCTCCTGGGCGCTGGCTCGTGGCGCCTCGCTAACAGACATTTGTAGAGCTGCGGGCTGGGCGACACCTAACACGTTCGCTAGATACTATAGCCTTCGTGTCGAGCCGGTCTCCTCCCGTGTTCTCGCCTCAGGTCAGAGGCACGGAGAGGCCCCGGCTTAGTGTCGGCTTGCTGCGCTACATGCGCATTCTATTCTCCAGAGAGTCCCTACGGGCAGACCCTGTTGAGTCCTCCGGTTACCCTTCGGCAGCCGACGTGGCGGAGCGTCTGGCGCCAGGCCTATACTCCGTTGTATCCTTGAGAACCGGATTTAGGCTGGGTTCCATTTGTGTGACCCTACGGGGATCCCATATGGCTTTTTCCACGGCTGCTCCTAAACGAAGCCCGTGTCTTTCCCTCTGGGAGAACCCATCTCTCATCGAGTGGAGTCACCCCAGTTCTTCCATATGTTGTACAACCTACAAGGTTAGTCCATATGTACTTATCCATATAACTCCTTCGGGGAAGGATATGGCTTCCGCAGCGTTCCTTATCGCATGTAAGGCTACGCTTTCCCAGCGTTATCCAATTGTCGCACTGAGTGGGTTTTGGGAACAACAGTGATCGACCCTCTCTGCGTGAGCCTGGTCCCACCGTCCTTAGGCAAGGGGGTTCAGGTGGCTCACGTCAGAGCGCTGGAAGAGGGCAGCTCCTGTGGCGCTTTGGTAGGGATTCCTATTCGTCGGTCTGTCCGACGTACATCGAACGTGACCGACTGAATGGGAACGTCTCGGTTACATAGGTAACCCTCGTTCCCTGAAGGAGGGAACGGAGACGTACGTCCCGTCGCCACAGGCGTTGTCCTGCTGATGCTGCCGCCTGCTCGGTTCGGCTCCTCAGCGAAAACCTGAAGATGCAACGCACCTGCTGCTCATTATATACCCGCGCTGCGAGGCAAGCAGCTGATGCATATGATTGCATGCCAATGTGCATTGGCTCGTTTAGTTACACTCGAAGTAGATTGGCCTCTCTAGCGAGATTCCTATTCGTCGGTCTGTCCGACGTACGTCTCCGTTCCCTCCTTCAGGGAACGAGGGTTACCTATGTAACCGAGACGTTATAAGAACTAGCCACTAGGATAGCTCCCCGAGAACTAATTTCTCCCGGGCCATGTTCCTGGTTGCATTCGCACAGGGAATAGGAACTGTGAAGCAGTCAATAGCGGCATCTTTAAAGGGATAGTTCACCCAAAAATGAAAATTTGATGTTTATCTGCTTACCCCCAGGGCATCCAAGATGTAGGTGACTTTATTTCTCAGAAGAACACAAATGATGATTTTTAACTCCAACCGTTGCCGTCTGTCAGTCGTATAATGCATGGCAACTCAATCTATAGGAGTCAAAAAAAAAAAAAAAAACATATACAGACAAATCCAAATTAAACCCTGTGGCTCGTGACGACACATTGATGTCCTAAGACATGAAACGATCATTTACAAACACTAAAAACCAGTGGATGGAAGACGCCTTGATCGGAGCTGTGTTTGTTGTGTGTTGTGGGTTTCGAGATAACTAAGATGGAATATAAACACAATTTACGCGACTGAAAGAGCAAAAACTGGGGATAAGAGACAAAATCTCCATTGACAACTTTCAGTATTACATATCATCGAGGCGGAGAAAAGAACACAACCCTGCAGACAACAGGTACATGCTGTTATTGCTGTTTTCCATGTTTATTAAGTAAAAATGTTTACACAAGTTAAATGTTACACTGTTAAATGTTAAATGTTACAAAAATGCCGGGTGCCGGTGTTTGACATGCGTTTGACCAATTAACGTACATTTGCATCACCGGTAGTGCTGGTTTAGACCCTACTCTGAAGTAGGAGGTAATTTAGTTTCCCCAAAAAGAGTTTCAGTCCCACTTTATATTAAGTGGCCTTAACTACTATGTACTTATTCATAGTACATTTAAATTAATCATTTGATACAATGCTCTTATTGTGTACATGTTTTTACATTGTACTTATATTTTAAAAACACCTGCATGTAATTAATTTCACATATATGATTGTTGACCCATCCTTTACACCTTAACCCTACCCTTAAACCTACCCATACCACCAAAGCTTTCCCTAACCTTACCCGTATCCCCCTCAATAGCAGCAAAAGTGTTTTGCAATACAATATGAACCCAATAAGTACATTGTACTTGTCACGTTTCCAGCCATTTCCGGACTCCAATTCCCAGAATCCTCCCTGACAATCACTCACACTCACTCATCCAATCAGTAATCACTCACACCCAGCTGCAGCACATTACCCAGACTATATAAGCCAGTCACACACACTCACACATTGCGAAGTCTTGATTTGCCCCGGTGATCACTACTGAGCGTTTTCTTGTGGACCGTTTATTCCCTGATCTTTGCCTGTGTTCTGGACTGTGTTTGCCTGCCGCCTGCCCTGATCTCTGCCTGTGACCTGACTCTGTTTATCTGCCGCCTGCCTCGACCATTGCCTGTCCCAGTTTATGTCTTTGCCCCTGTCTGCATTGTTCATTATTTAAATAAAAGCTGCAAATGAATCTCCATTCTGTCGACCCATCATTACAGTACTTATTTTTTTATGTAAGTACAAAGTAAGGCCACCTAATATAAGAACTAAAATGATTCCTAGTTCCTGCGGTGCGAACACAACAAAATCCGGTCATATCTCACTGTGATTTTGCATTATGTTTTTACTCTGGGAGCCGTTGAGCTCTGTAGGCATTTTATGAAGCATTTGGTAGATAAGAGAGAGACTAAATTAAAAGTGAATTAAACATGAATAAAATGTATTTTCCTTAGGCTTTTGACTCTGGCAATGAGAGAAGAGTGACAGTAACACTCAGAGAGCAGGACAGATGATTATGTTTCCTGTTTTGTCAGTTCAGCTCTGAACAGCTGTGTCTTCACTTTAATCATGTTTCACCTGCAATCAGCGACATGAAGAGAGAAAGAGAGAGTTGAAGAAAGAGGGAGGAGAGACACATTCACCAGGGATGAGCTCAATCAAGCTTCTAAGGATCAAAACCAATCATGCCACATCATTAGCATAATGAATGAAAACAGTGTGAGATGGGGAAAGTGTGATTTTTCAGCTCCACATTAAAAATTATACATTTAGAATATTTAAAAGATGTTTCAGTCATTTTGTAGAATAAATCACTGTGTTCCAAGTTTTAATATGAAATTAGTGCAGGCTAGGTCCAGTTCTATCATACAACAAATTGCTGAAAACGGACAAAATAATCTAAGCTTAGAGTCGGCATGAAACAGAAGTAGCAATAGTCTATTGTGATGTATATCAGAGTGAAATGGCTTTTTTCAATTGGGAACTGATTGGATCATTTTGGTTTGCTTTTGCTGTGATCTCATGTGAGCGAGAGTTTGTCCCACCCTTGCGCCGTTGAACACGTCATCAAAAAAAGAGAAGAGATGTCATTGTAAGGGGGAGGGGAAGTTATTTTCATTAAAGATCATAAGAAAAAATGATGTCCATGGATTAATCATTTATAATAAATACTGCACTATTTCATTTTTAATTTCATTTCATGGTAACTTTAAAGGGATAAAATTGTGTATTCATTTAGTCACCATCATGCTATTCCAAAGCTGTATTTCTTCGATTCTTCTGTGGAACATATTTTGAAAACTGTTTTAGTGGTTTTTATATCTATATCTTTAAGTCAATGGTTTGGTTATCAGCATTTTTCAAATTTGTTTATTTTTTGTTCCAAAGAAATGCATACAAGTTTGGAACAACAGAAGTTAATGATGACATCATTTTTATTTTTGAGTGAACCATCCCTTTAACGATTGACTGTCAAGTTTGATAACTTGCAAATTTACCCTATATGTGACAATATTGTACACAAAGTACACAAACAATACAATCTTTTATAAATAGTTGCTCAATTATTAAACCCTTAAACCCTGAAGGGAATTAGCATTCTCAAACCATAAGTTCCCTTGAGAATTTCCTATGGTATGGTTGAACAATAATTTTGTGGTTATAACATAACTTGATGAGACTTTCCTGCTACAAGGAATACAGTGATATTGTACATGCAGGGATATTGCCCTACATACTATCACATTTGAAAATTACATTGCTACATGTGTATGTTTGTGATGTTTAGTGCTGCATAGCAGGGCTGTAGCTAGGGTATCTGGGTGCAGGTTGTTCTTTGGACCCCCCTCGGCTGAAATCGTGCTGTATAGTTTTAATTGTACAAATTAAGTGTTTGGAAACTGGCTCAGGACACAAGACACAAGTGCATATGAGTGTGGGTAATCCCTGTGCTCACAACATGAACTTCCCCCTATCACAGTCCTTTTTGTGTCCTTTAAAAGACATTCAGTCTCTTTGTTTGTATTGTGTGTAAGTGCTGCCTCCCCACTGATAAAGCCAATTCTTTTTGCATCTCCCTGTTTTCTCTTGCCCTGCCAGTGGTATGTCACAGGAAACAACATTCTCAACATTCCATGTCATCTGATTGGCAGATGTATGCAGCACCCATGGAAATGGCTTCAGTTCATTGGCAGTGCCTTCTTAATCTTCAATGTGTGCACTGCACCGGAAGATCAATGTTCCTCCTCTGGCATATGCTAACCATACTTCCATATGGACCACAGGGACATTTCCATTTGAACAAGATGGTGGCTGCTATGTTAAGATCACACAACTGGCTATGTCTTGCCATTTGAGTCAATACAGATAAAACTATAGATGAATTTACCTCAAACTCCCACATTTCCCAGATAATATCAGCTTGTTATGTTGTTCACTGTTCCACTTGCAATACCATCACATTAATGGTAAAGGTGCTCCAGAGCTGGTGGGGGCAGCAGAGAGTCTAATGTTGTTGTTTTGAAGTCTTATATTATTCCTATTTTATATACGAGAAAAGATATAGGAATATGGGGCTGAATTCGGAATTTCACATCTGGTAAAAATAGTAAGAGTACTATGCTAGTACACTCTAAAAATACTAAAAAAAAATACTACTAAAATACTGGGTTAAAAACAACCCAAGTTAGGTTGAAAATGGACAAACCCAGTGATTGTGTAAGGAAGACGGAGTTGAATCCATAATGCAGAGGTTGTTTATTGACAAAGGTCCATTGAACAACTGTCCATTGTTCTATCAGCCTTGTGCTACAATTTCTCCAACAAAGATTCTCAGATGGTTTAACTCCTTCAGCCTTGAAGGTCTATGTTGCAGCTATTTCAGCCTATCATGCTCCTCTGGGGGATTCCTCGGTGGATCGAGACCCCCTTGTTATACGCTTCCTCCGTGGTACCCTGAGGCTGAGGCCTTCAGTGCGTACAAGAACTCCGGCCTGAGACTTGGCCATGGTATTGAAAGGGTTAGCCGAGGCTCCCTTCGAACCACTAGAGGAAGTTTCAGGAAAATTCCTCACCCTAAAGACTATATTCCTGTTGGCTATTTCATCTCTTAAAAGGATAGGAGATCTTCAAGCACTTTCAGTTGCTCCCTCATGTCTGGAATTCGCACCTGGAATGGTCAAGGCGTTCCTTCTCACTAGACCAGGCTACGTGCCTAAGGTCCCTACCAATGTCCCAGGCCCTATTTTACTTCAGGCCTTCTATCCTCCTCCATTTGAAACTTCGGATCAGGAAAAACTCAATCTGCTTTGCCCAGTGAGGGCTTTGGATGCATATGTCCACAGAGCTGCCTTGTGGCGTAAAACAGATCAGTTATTTGTATGTTTTGGGTCTCCTTCAGTTCAACGAACCGAAGAGAGCACATGTCACTCCTCTCTTCATCAGTCTGCAATGGCTGCCAGTAGCTGCTCACATCCAATTCAAGGCTCTGATGTTTGCCTACAGAACAACCACTGGCTCTGCACCGCTATACCTTAAAGGAACACTCCACTTTTTTTGAAAATAGGCTCATTTTCCAACTCCCCTAGAGTTAAACAGTTGAGATTTACCGTTTTCAAATCCATTCAGCCGATCTCCGGTTCTGGCGGTACCACTTTTAGCATAGCTTAGCATTGTTCATTGAATCTGATTAGACCGTTAGCATTTTAAGCGCGAAGTAGGCTCCACTCCGGGATCTTCAGTTCTGTCTACAAGACAGCGTTCCCATAACGTCATATGACGTAGCGCCGACAGTTCCTATGAAAGGGAACGTCTCGGGTTACTTGTGTAACCCTGGTTCCCTGAATAGGGAATGAGACGCTACGTCGCGTTGCCGTACCCCCAGCATACCTGTGAGCGTCTTGCTTCAGCCATAATCCAGAAGCTAGCATTCTTTGTTCTGGGTATGCTTTATAGTTTCCTGGTCTGTGACGTCACCTGCCTTTAACGTTTCGTCTCATCATTGGTTAGATACAAGAGTGCTTCACGACACAATACGCAGAGGGTTCCCATAACGTCATATGACGTAGCATCGCGTTCCTTATTCAGGGAACCAGGGTTACACAAGTAACCCGAGATTATTTTTTTTTTTATATGTTTCTGGTGACAGACAGAAGCCAGAGAGGGCCGACATATTGACAGCAATTACTGAAACAAGTCATGTGCTGTGGCAAGCTGTATTTGTAAATTCATACACTCAGTGTTATTGGTTTATACTGTATGTGTAAATAAGAATGTTAACCAGGGATTACAAATGTGTGAAATCTCTAAACTTAATTCTCCATTGAAAGAAACAAAATCAATGTTCTTGTCCTCACAGTCATTTCTCACTTGGAACGACACATTTATTTATGAAAGACCAGTGAGAGAATCATAATAGGGGTATTTAACCTGCGAGAGAAAGGAAAGGAGAGAAGAGAGAGACTGATTCATGTTTCTCAGTATCTAAGCTCCAGGAAAAGCACCAGCTGTCTCTAAATCGCTGTGAAAAGAGAGAGAGAGAGAGAGAGATAGAGAGA
Source organism: Chanodichthys erythropterus (assembly GCF_024489055.1). Classification (NCBI taxonomy): domain Eukaryota; kingdom Metazoa; phylum Chordata; class Actinopteri; order Cypriniformes; family Xenocyprididae; genus Chanodichthys; species Chanodichthys erythropterus. The sequence goes on from NC_090235.1 coordinate 34,984,044, forward strand.
GCACAAATGCAATTAGCTGATGTCTGAGTGGAGGAGAGGACTCTGTGCCCAGTGAGATGCCTAGAAAACATGGAGATAGCTCACAGTGTAGAACGCCTGTTCAAATGTCATCGGTTCTACATAATGAGATACATGTCAGCGATGGAGTGCAGGCAAGAGAGCAATAAAAGTACTAAAGACAAACAATGTACAAAGAGCAATGATGTGTTTGAGCTAATGAAACCCTCCAGAGTGTGCATCCATGTTGGCCAACACTGAAAAATAATGTATTTTAGTCTCATTTGAGCTAATTAAAAAAAAAAAAAAAGATCATTGTTTGTCTGATTAACTTTCGGTCTTTTCACATTCAAGTAAATAGGATTTGTATTTGCACAGCTGGAATATAGCTGCTTGGAAATGTTACCTAGATGACCAGCAAGTTAACTGACTTGTCTTGAAATGCCAGATACCAGATTTTTGTGAAGGTACAAAGTTAACCTGGAACTATTTTCCACAACAACAGTCAAGTGTTTTTGGAAAAGGCAAGAATAAATTTTAGTGCAGTCTATAATAATAGATTTTCTTCATTGCAAATTGGATGTACCAACAGTACCTGGCAGTAAGGACCCATGTGACTCTGCTAACTCAACAGCAGCTCTACTCTCTGAATTGATGGCATAAAGCCCAGAATAAGTTTTGTGAATTATTTTCATTATACATTGTTACTTACCATAAATAATATTTTGATAGTGGAAACGTTTCACAGTTTAGAAAGTAGCAGAGTTATAACAGAAGTGAAAAAAATCCTTGCATAATTCTATGTTATATGATCTGAAAACATTTTAAAGGGTTAGTTCACCCAAAAATTAAAATTATATCATTAATTACTCACACTCATGTAATTCCAAACCTGTAAGGCCTTTGTTTATCTGACGCAGGAGCCGAACGCAGCGCCAGATTCGTTTTTTTCTGTAAGTAGAATAGGGAAGGCGTAGAACAGTCAGCGTAAGCATTTTGAAGAATGTGGAAATGGAAAGTATGTTCAAGGCGATATTTTGTTTTTATAAAGCATAAACAGTTGTTTTATTATTTTTTTTTAATGACCAATCGTTTTGCTAGGTAAGACCCTTATTCCTCATCTCATATCGTTTAAAGCCCTTTGAAGCTGCACTGAAACTGCAATTTGGACCTTCAACCTGTTGGTAGCCATTGAAATCCACTATAAGGAGAAAAATCCTGGAATGTTTTCCTCAAAAACCTTAATTTTGACTGACAAAAGAAAGACATTAACATCTTGGATGACATGGGGGTGTGTAAATTATCAGGAAAAGTTTATTTAAAAGTGGACTAATACTTGAAGGGTTTGGGACGACAGGAGGGTGAGTACTTAAAGACAGAAATTTCATTTTTGGGTGAACTAACCCTTCAAGTATATCTTGATCAAAAGATTGAGTACAAATATAATTATTAAATATAAGTATTCTAAGTATGCTTGGGTTTAGTTGTGTTCACACTTTTGATTATGTATCTTATTAAATAATTTATTCACAGTTACATACTTTCTTATAATCTTACATTGCTTGAAAGTGGGCCAATTGAGTCCTAAGTAGTATTAAATAGTACACTTACATGTATACTACTAGTACATTGGTATTAGTATACTTATTACATAAAGTATACTTAAAATATACTTGAATTTTACTTAATAAAAGTAAAAGTATACTTAATAAAATGAAATTGGGTTACACCTTATTTCGACGATCCACTTTAGACACTCTACTAACTATAAGTATTTTGTCAACTACATGTCGACTCTCATTAGAGTATTAGTAGACTGTAGTAGACTTTTAGGTTAGGGTTAGGTGTTGGTTTAGTCCAAGTGCTTTGCAACGGTCGGTTTGACTCGTTCAGTGTAGACAGCTTTTAGCTTTTGCGGCACAGCCCGATGCGACGTGATAACTGTCACGT